>NC_025993.2:84145192-84175006 GCF_000442705.2 Elaeis guineensis
GAATGATTCGAGCGATCATGGCAAAGACTAGAGCTCAAAATTCTACAAGATCTGTGAGGCAATCTTTCCATCAAAAAGATCTCCCTCCTCCTCTTCTATTAGCAGAGCCCAGCTCTTCACATCTTGTAATCACTATGGACGCACAAATTACTGTTCTAATACAGCAAATGAAATGTTGACAGAGGCAGTGCACAGCCTCCAATAGCAACAGACACAGCAACAGCAGCAACCATCCGTGGAGGAGCTGGTGGCTCATTCAGTACCATCCAGGCACAGCCGTCATCCTCCATAGTGCTCAATCTCTTCATCTCCAGAACGATGACCATCTCGACGTTCTCATCGAGTCGAGCAACCATATTCTCGACATTCTCATTATGCCACTTATTCTTTACGATGATCTTTCTCCTTCTCATGTATTAGTATTAAGAAGGAGAAGAGGCTGCGTGTACCTTCTGCTTCTCTATCCTCGAGTTCTTCAAAGGATTCTATCCCTGGATTTTTTCAGTAACAGCGGCTAGACGACTACGAGTGCAGGTTCAAAGAGATCGACCATCAACTTACTCAACTTCAAGTGAAAAGTCAAAAGTCTTCCAATGACTATAACTTTCACACTGGCCAATCTCTCTCTTAGCATATCTTGGACGAGCCGATCCCATCTCAATTCAAGATGTCTTAGATGGAGCCATATGATGGCTCCACTGATCCAATTGATCATTTGGAGAGCTATAAGTCTCTCATGATGATCCAGAGGGCAACCGATGCTCTCTTATGTATTGGCTTGCCGACAACTATTCGGAAGGCTACTCGAGCCCGATATTTTAGGCTTCAACCAAAGAGCATAAATTCTTTCAAGTAGCTCGAACATTCCTTCGTAGTTCATTTCAGTACTAGTCGAAAGGTGCTACGAACATCAGATAGTCTCTTCTCTATCAAGCAAGGTGAGACAGAGACATTGAGAGATTTCATGGCTCGCTTCAACACGACCACACTTGAGGTCTAAGACCTCAACGAAGATATGACCATCTCGATCATGAAGAGAGGTTTGAGAAAATTCAGATTCACCTACTCTTTAGATAAGACTTTTCCTCGGACCTATGCTGAACTCTTGGAGCGTATATGCAAGTATATTTGCAAAGATGAAAGTGCTTCCGACCGGTGTCAGACAAAAAAAAAGATCAAAAAAAGAAATAAAAAAAATAGAGCTCCGACCGAATTAAGTCAATCAACGATTAATAAAGGAGCTTCACCCCATCGACGGAGTCCAAGACCAAATAACTATGGCAGCAGGTGTGACTCCTATACTCTTTTTTCTACTTTTCATGTGCAGATCTTAATGAAGATCGAAGGAGAAGAGTATCTTCGATATCCCCCATCGATGAAAGTACCATCGAAGAGTCGTGACAAGAAGAAGTATTGTCGGTTTCACCATGATCACGGTCATGATACCGAACAATGTATCCAACTCAGAGATGAGATATAGGTCTTGATTCAATGTGGGTATCTTAAAAAATTTTGACGAGATCGTCCGACTCAACCTCCCACTGACCATCAGCTTCAGTCACAACCTGAAGAAATGATCAATAATCGGCCAACGATGGGAGTGATCAAAATTATCTCTGGGCGATCGAAGGATTGAGGGGCAACTTTTGAAGAAGTGTCGGTAAAGAAACAATGACTTGATAATATAATTTCTTTTTCGGAAGATGATGTTCGAGAATACAAACTTTTCATGATGATGTTGTCATTATCTCGACAATGATAGTAAACTATGATGTAAAAAAAATTCTAGTCGATAATGGAAGCTCCACTGATGTTCTCTTTTACTCGACTTTCTTCTGAATGTGACTACCGACTAACCAACTCAAAAGAGTCTTAACACCATTAGTCGATTTTACTGAAGATGCAGTTATCGTGAAAGGAGAAATTACTCTCCTACTAATCACAAAAATAGATCCACAATAAAATACTATTCTCCTGACATTCACAATCGTTCGAGTTCCGTCGGCTTACGATGCTATACTTGGATGATCTGGACTTAATGTCCTGAGAGCAGTAGTTTCAACATACCATTTATTGATCTGATTTTCAACAAGAAATAGAGTCAGAAAAATATATGAAGATCAACAACTTGCTCGATGTTGCTTCATAGTCTTTACAAAGAATAATCAATCTGCAGACTCTTTGTCCGTTGATAAGTTGTATCAAAGAGAAAATAAAGAAAGAGGTGAACCAACCAAGTAACTGATTTCTACCCGTTAAAAAAAAAGATCCTGAGAAGATGATTCAAATTGGATCGTAATTATCTAATCCGGAGTCACAACAATTGATGAATCTACTAAGAACAAATACCGATATTTTTGCTTGGTCGACAATTGATATGTCAGATATTTCTCTGAAAGTAATAACCCATCGATTGAACATTAATCCTAAAGTTAGGTCGATAAGGCAGAAGAAAAGATTTTTTGCTCCTGATAGGTAGAAGGTCATCGATGAAGAAATCAACAAGCTCCTTGTGGCTGGCTTCATTAGAGAAGTTAATTATCCTGATTGGCTCACCAATATAGTGATGGTGAGAAAAGTCAATAAAAAATGAAGAATTTGCATCGACTACACAAATTTAAACGAAGCTTGTCCGAAAGATAATTTTTCTTTATCAAAGATCGATCAACTAATTGATGCGACTTCGGGACATCGGCTTTTGAGCTTTATAGATGCCTTTGTAGGTTACAATTAGATTTGAATGACACCCAAAGATGAGGAGCACACTGCCTTCATAACCGATAAAGATATCTACTGTCACAAAGTAATGCCATTCAGTTGAAAGAATGCTGAAGCTACTTATCAACGGCTGTCAATAAACTATTCAAAGTATAAATTAGATGTAACATAGAAGTCTACATTGATGATATGCTGATGAAAAGTCTCCAAACTTCTGATCATGTTCGAAACTTGAAAAAAATCTTCGACACACTTCGACAACATCAAATAAAATTGAATCCGATTAAGTATGTGTTCGGAGTAACTTTCAAAAAAAATTTTGAATTTCTTATCTTACAACGAAGAATTGAAGCTAATTTCAAAAAAATAAAGGCTATCATCAATATGAAACATCCAAGCTCCAAGAAAGAGATACAACAACTTAATGGAAGGATCACCGCACTTAACTGATTCATCTCAAGGTTGGCAGAAAGATGTTTATCCTTCTTCAAGACCTTGAGATAAGTAAAAGGCTTTTCATGGTTAGATGAGTGTTAACAATCCTTCAAGAATCTAAAAAATATTTGACATCTCCACCATTACTCACAAAATCGAAGGTGGGAGAAATGTTGTATCTTTACTTGGCGACTTCAGCAGAGGCGGTTAGTTCGATACTAGTCCAAGATGATGAAAATCGAATTCAATAGCTGATTTATTACACCAGCAAGGTACTTCATAATGCTGAAATAAGATATTCAAGAGCGAAGAAACTGATCTATGCTCTGATCATATCATCACAGTGAATTCGTCCATACTTTTAGACACATCCAATAATTGTCTTAACAGATCAGCCGTTGAAGGCAATTCTTTACCGACCTGATACTTCAGGTCGAATGATAAAGTGAGCAATAAAGCTCAGTGAGTTTGATATTCAATATCATCTGCGACCGTCAATGAATGCATAAGTTTTGACCGACTTTATCGTCGAGTGCACCATATCCGACAATAATCCTAAAGATGGATCCGATGATAAATTGAAATAAGTTGAAACTCCAGAGACCGACTTAGCATCAATGTGGATGCTACATATTGATGGAGCATCCAATGCATAAGGCAATGGAGCTGATCTCATCCTAACCAACTCCGAAGGGATTGTAACCGAATATGCTCTTCGGTTTAATTTTAAAGTCTTCAATAATCAAGCCGAGTATGAAGCTCTTTTAGCCGGCTTGAAGATTGTCAAAGAATTTGACATTGACAATCTGAAGGTCTTCACCGACTCACAGTCGATTACCGGACAAGTTAAGAGTGAGTTTAAAGCCGAGATCCCATTATGATGAAGTACCTTCAGAAAGTGAAAGATCTTACATCGACTTTGAAATATTTTGAGATCTTTCACATTCCAAGAGTGAAGAATGCTCGAGCTGATGCACTTTTCTGACTCATAACCACTTCTTTCAGCTCGCTTGGTCAGACGTTTATCAAATATCTTGAACAACCGAGTATTGATAAAGTCGAAGAAGTACAATAAATCAATGACGAGCTAAGCTAGATGAATCCAATCATCCAATATTTGACTGATAGAACTCTATCTGCAGATCTTTCAAAAGCCAAACGACTATGATAGATGGCCTCACAATATATTTTGATGAATAGATAACTCTATAAAAGGTCATTCTCTCTTTTCTTACTGAAGTGCTTGAGACCAATGAATGTCGATTATGTACTCCGAGAAGTTCATGAAGAGATTTGTGAAAATCACTTGGAGGGCAAATCATTAGCTTATAAAGTCCTATAACAAGGATATTATTGGCCCACTATAAAGAAAGATACAGCGAACTTGTTTGAAGCTGTGAACCATATCAGAAATATATGAATATACAATATCAACCAACCAGCTAGCTGACATCGATCATTACACCATGGCCGTTCACACAATGAAAAATCGACATACTTGATCATTTCTCTCTGATATCTGATCAGAGAAAATTTATAGTGGTTGTCATTGATTACTTCATCAAATGGATAAAAGTTGAATCCTTGGCATAAATTACTAAAAGTAAGATGAAAAATTTTATTCAAAAATCAATCATATATAGATTCGGTCTACCACACACCATCATCACCGATAATGATCAATAATTTGATAATTAAAATTTTAAAAAATTTTATGTAAAATTTTATATTATGCACAAGCTCACATCAGTCATCCATCCACAATCCAACGGTGAAGTGGAAGTAACAAATCGAACGATCCTACATGGTCTCAAGATCAAACTAAATAAAGTTAAAAGTCTTTAGGTGGAAGAATTATATCCGATCTTATGGGTATATCGGATAACTCCTCACATACCGACACGAGAATCACCATTCAACCTAGCTTATGAAATGAAAGTGATGATTTCACTTGAGATCGGATTACTATCAGTAAGAGTGGAATAATATAATGAGCTGAGCAATTCAAAATGTCGGAGAGTCAATCTAGACTTACTTTTGGAAGTTCGATAGCAAGCTCAAATTCGGATGGCAGCATATCAACTAAGAGTAGTCCGGTATTACAATGCAAAAGTCAAGCCGAAGATCTTTCATCCAGAAGATCTGGTCCTAAGAAAAATAGAAGTTTGAAAATCTCTGAACCAAGAAAAATTATCTCCAAACTGGAAAAGACCCTACAAAGTAACCGAGATATTTCGACTAGATGCATATCGACTAGAAACTCTCAATGGAACAACTATTCTTCGAACTTGAAATGTCGATTATTTGAAGATGTACTATCAATAAAGTTGTTCACATGTATACTATTCAGAATGAAACATTGGAGTTCTAAATCTTGAGATCTTCAATCAACTACAAGTTATCTGCAAAATGGCATCAAATCAATAAATAATCGATCAGCTAGTACCGACTATATCTCAATTTTTTATTATAAAAATTGATTCAAGTCGAATGACTACTCTTATTGATTTAGTTTTAGCTAAGTGGAATATTATGCCGACTCGATCCCAATCGAGTAGAAAATATACCGACTTGACTACGGTCAATCGAAAGATATTCAACTTATTATCATTTATCAAATACCTAAAAAGTATACAAGCTAAGTCGGCTAACGTCCGACTAGCAGACAAACTCTACTACTATTATTAGTTGACATTCAATTCACTGATGGATGATCGGTAATCCGACTATTATTCAATGATATTGATAGTACAGGTGTAAAAAGAGATTCCATACTTAAATTTTTTTTTTTCATTCATAAGAAAGATTACAAAATTGGATCCAAGGTCCGATTAAAAAAATAAATTTAGTCTGATTATAAAAATAAAAAAAGAAAAGTATTACATCGATCACCAATCAACTTCTTCTTCACCTTGCTTCGGTACAACTTTGGTGGTTGGAGCAAATTCTGGTGTAGCTAGTGTATCTCCTTCATTCGATGTGGTGGTCTCCTCAGCAACCTCCTCTCGAATTAGAGAGAATGATGCTGCTCAGATCCAAGTTCGGATATAATTTTTTAACTGCATCTCTGCTATCCTCGTATCCGACATAGTAGGAGGCGAATCCACCCTCAAAAATCTTATCATTGAATTCTTATGATTCTTTGAAGTTCTCGATGGTCAGACTCAGAGCATCCTTCATCGATTCAGCTTCTTTTTTGGTGGAGACCGACTCTGCATCGGCTAGAGCCAACCTCTCCATAGTGGCCCGATGCTTTTCGTGCTCCACCTCAAGCTCTTCTATGCATCCATCTTTCTCTCTCTAGAGTCGGTTGATGGAATGCTTTTTGCTTTTGATCCAGGATTCAAGAGACGTGATGCTCTTATGAGCCGACCCAAGTTCGACTTTGGAGGACTGTAGTTCGGCCATCATGCAAGAGATCTCTTCCTAGAGCATCTTCTCCTGTTCAGTTGCCGGCTGAAGTTATTCAATGATAGTAGCTTTTTCGACGTTGGCAACCACCACTTTGTCCATCTATGTCAGATGAAGATCGACAAATTTTTGATATCCACTCTCTAGAGCATACATATCTTGTGCCAACTGAAAAGAAGGACAAGTCAAGTCAAGTCAAAAAAAAAAAAGAAGAAATGAGTCAGGTAAAAGAAGAAAACTTACCTCAAGTATCATCGGATAAAAAAAAGAGAACATTCCGGACACTATCTGATCTTTCCTACTCTCCCTATCTATCGAAAAAAAAGCTACCTCAATGAGTCATTTGGCCAATGATGGATTGGCTAGGGCCGACTCACCAACGGAGATTCGAATGTCAAAGAGAGTGGGGAGACCCACTGACAACCCATTGTCGATAGAAGTAGCCAACGCCTTCCCACGCTCCACAATCGATAGTCGTTCGCTTGAAACTGCCACAAAATCGATGCTCGACTACGCCCGAGACCGTGCTACTTGTGGAATGGCTTGCGCAGCAGCAGATAGTTCTAGTTCGATCACAGATTCAGCCCGAACCCCTGCAGATAATGCCGCTGATGGTTCTGGTGCGACATCTTTATCTCTTGCTATCTCAACTTTGATCGACGGCATTTCAACTGGAGAAAGCATTGTCGCAGGTGACAATGCTATAACTGGATCAGTGCCGGGAGCTACCATCGATGGAAAGTTGGATTCCCTCACCGACAGCAACTCAAAGTCACCCTGACTTTTCTTCGACAGTCGGGACGGTCCAGCATCGGTCGTTACTCTCTTCTTAGCAGCATGTAGTCAGATGTCAGCAGCTGAGACGTGCGTTATCGACCGCATGGCTACAATCAAAAGACAAAGTTCAGTACAAAGTTCAAAAGCAAACAAAAAAAAAATCGACCGATTATGCTATACCAAAGAGGTTACCGAACTAAGTCTGACATCATAGAGAGCCTGCTCTGTCATCAGCTCTCACTGTGCCAGAACTTTCATATCTTTTAGTCGAAGAAAATCTTTTCTATCGATGGTGTCAACCCGACTATGCTCATTAGGGCCGGTTCTCAGATCGCCCCAACATGAAAGAAAACCCCAAGGAGATGAAGAAAAAATCAAGAAAAATTAATTTTTCTATCTATAAATGGATGATGGAAGAACAAAAATAAAAGAAAGATCCTTCCTCGGATTGAAAAAATACCAACCCTTAGCTTTTGGGTGAGGACGGAGAATGAAGAAAGCTTGGAAAAGAGAAGGATGGGGGTTGGTCGGGATAAGACGACTCAACAGAGCAAAGCTAATAATCAGTCGAATGGAGTTCGGAGCCAACTGAGCAGGAGAAAGTCGGTAAAAATCAAGAAAATTTCAGACGAACTTCAGAATTAAAAATTGAAGACCAACCCGAAGGTCCTTGACACAAAAGGCAACCTGATCCGGAAGAGGAGAGTTCACTCGACCATTCGGACTAAGAGTAAAGAGCTGATATTGCTCCAGAATATGGTACTATTCCTAAAGCCGATCGACATTAGAAGAAAAAATCTAAAAGAGAGAAACAAGAACTTGACCTGGAGAACTAGGAAATGACGTGAACGGAGAAAGCTCTCGCACATGAGGACAAAACCTTCTGTTGCAGAGGAAAATAACGAATGCAAAAGCAGAAAGTCTAAATGAAAGTGACTTGATATATATATAGGACCCCTCAATAGTCTGAATGATGTTATTCAAATCAGGACTCCCTGATATTTCAACACATGGCTACATCAAAACCGATCTTTGATCGAATGGTTCGATGCACCTACCCTCAGATCATACCACCCACCACTATTCATGTGAATGACACAGAGCCATGACATCTGGACACGTGATCGAAATTGACTAGTCAGAATCAAATCATTCGGATTCACTGGATACTGAATTATCTACTCAAAGCAACACCCCAATGATGATCTCACAGTTATCGAAACAACAAAACGGCTAGAGATCCTTCGTATTTCAAAAAATCATTAATATCTATAGTCGAATCGAGGCTCGAGACAATACGTGACAACTTCCATCGTTCAACATACCAGATCATATGATAATCCACATTCAGACTACCTTGAACTTGAAAGTGAGGGGCAACTGTTAGAACAATTCAGCCGACTCTCTAATTCTGACTCTCAATTGGCCTCCTAGACACAAATTACCGACTATCAATCAGCTTGCCGACCAATAGTTGGTTATCCTCAACCATCAACAAACTCTAACTATGACAACTCGGCTGATCTCAGACCGATGACCATCGACATATCAGAGTTACCGATCGATGCTCGTTTGGACTTCCGCAACTACCGACTTACGATCGACATATTTTGATTACCGACATATAGTCGGCTTATCAGAAACTGCTAGTATAGAAAGCACATAATGGCCAGAACATGATCAGTGGTGGGTATAACCACCCATCCTACGATCACATAATGTCGGAACAAACGAGATCCACGTGTCTAACCATTAAAGATGATTACTAACTACTCGTCTATAGAAGGAAGTAAATGAACAGTATTTGGTAAGATCTCTTGAGAGCTGAAACTCTGCCTCTTTGAATATTCATCTACTGTTCACCACTCTCTACTGATTTTAGCATCGGAGGATCTCCGCCGGATACAATTTCAATCATTGTAGATTTCATTTTGTAGGTGCTCTTTTTACCGACGACAGATACAATAGGGGATTGGCCGCAACACAACTTATTTAGATCATCACTTACAAGAGTTCATAGTGCCACATTAACATGAAGTATTTTTCAGCTCATTGTCATAATTTTGTTTCATTCAGAAAACAGCAATTCATATATGATAATATTGAAAAGTCAAACAAAAAAGATAGGTTGAATAGTTAGTTTCTGAGATAAATTATATAAAGTAAGATCTATTTACCTTCAGAGAAGGAGCATGATGCACTTTTGTCCTTTTTGCTATGTTTCCTTATAATATGAAAATATTACTATTAGTTTTTATATACTATGGCACACATACCCAATGATTTCAATTATGTCACTAGTTTATGTGCTTCCAGACCTATTATCTTTATGATAAAAATAGAATAAACAAACATTGATATATATATATATATATATATATATATATATATATATATATATATATATATATATATATATATATATATATATATATATATGGCTTTACTTGGGGATACATGATAAGCAAATAGTAGCGGACGATTCAAATATGAAATAATGTATAATATAAATTAATTATTGCAAGTTTAAAGATTATTATCTAAAGAGTTTGAAACAACATGACTTGAGAATATCATGCCAAGAGAATGTATCAATGAATCCTCATGATCACTGGATGCATCAATTGACTACATATAATGATCAATGAATAAAGTCACATATTATTTTAATTTTATATTATATACAAATCTTCATGCAAATCTCAGGAGAACTATCTTTGTGTGTGAAGGGGGTTGCATAAGTCATCAACCCAAAACTTTGTGGGTGCATAATTGTGTAATTCTTATGCAATTTGCCCGATAGAAAAAAATTGAACCTGCATTTATAAATATTTCTGCTCTATATCCATGTACTTTTGCTGTATATCTGTGCATTTTTCTTATTGTTCTTTCTCCTACCGATATACTTATAACTTTTGCTTGAAGGCCTGCTTAGTAATTTCCGCCAGTGTTCCCCATGGCTTCATCATTGTCACGCCCCCGACCCGAGATTGTGAATCGAGGGTCATGGCAACCGCCGCATACTCATAGAAAACTCTTCCCATAAGCATGCAAGGCATCTTATCATATTATCTTAAAACAACAACGGAATAATTAGTCAATAATTTAAATCCAAAACATAATGACCTAAATTTTTTTTTCTTTAATATCTCAATAAATTCAACAATGATTCATAGGCCTTACATCAAATTCAATAAGACTTTCAACCTAAAATAAAAGTATAGGGATTCTACTTCTGATCACTCTTCCATTCATATCTTGTATCATCTTAATTCCTCAACATCTGTAAAAACAATAAATAGGAGGTAATGAGCTAGACAGCCCAGTAAGCAATGATTACTTCTCATCAGATTTCATCAGGCATTTAAGTAAATAATCATTTATAGAAAATAAGCATATAGAGTTCATCAATTCGAAATCAATTTCAATTATGCAACATAATTCATGCCAAATTTATTTCTTTTTCGAAAATTCAAGTTTCTTTCCAAATTTCAATTTCTTTCGTTCTTAAATTCTTTTCGTCAACCATGAGCTATGACCACATTTTCCCTATGGCAGGGTCATAATACCGCGTATCTGCTTGCGGTAGGCTACGAATCATCTGACAGCCATGTCCTTTGGAACCGCTGGTCTCGCTGGCGGTTTGTCGCTGGTCTCTCTGGTGACATGTCGCTGGTCTCGCTGGCGACATAAACCCTCAGGACAATCAATTGCTAACGTACATGCCCCCATTGGCAGGGTCCTTTACATAGTCAGGTTGTCAATTCTTATTGTTTCTTATATCATAATTCTTCATAAATCATGTTTCATATTCTAATTTCGATAATAAAACATATAATCATGTAGTATCGAAATAAATCAATATAATACATCATGAAATCAATATATTCAATCATGCTTCATCATAACATTTCAAATAAGATATTTTCATAACAAAATACCATTCATCCAATTCATGCATCGTTTCACAAATCATGTCAGAAGAATACATTATAATTTGCCGATAAATCTAGAAAAAGTGAAACCTTACTTACCTCGAACGCATTCCAATAAATCCACATAATTCTATAAATTTTCTTCCAAAAATTCTATTCGTAGATCATATCGCGATATCCCATGATCAAACATCTACAATCCTATACAGAATCAATTTTAATAATTAGAAAGAATACGAATACCATATTTCAACGGTTTAGATTGGGTCCGATCATCTAATTTCATCTAATCAAAATCTAATTAGGACCTAAATGATCCAAAGTTTGACTATTAGATCAAATCGGATTCGAAGTGATAGGACTGAGGTTTCTTCATCGATTTTATAAAATCAAGTAGAGAGAGAAAATCAGAGGAGAGAGAATTCATGAGGTACAATTCGAACTGATCAGGTGACACAATCCAACATTACGATTGGTCCAATATCTCAATTGATGAAATCAACATGATCAAATCAAGTCATCGCTAGATCGGGATCATGGATGATCAAATCTAAAGATTCATGGTCTGATTAAGGTGGGTGCTAGTACGCTGTCTGACAATCATAGATCAGAGTTCTTCATTAAAATCAGATCAGACTTATTAAAAGAAATTTCTTCATTCACTAATCTTTTTTTTTTAGAGAGAGAATCAATCAAGAGAGAGAATATTTTAGAGAGAGAAAATTCTAGAGAGAGAAAACTCATCTTGAATTCTTCAGACAATATGATTCAACAAATTCTGATCGATCAGATCAAATCATGCTAAAATTATCATGTGGATAATTCAATAAGATCATGAGAAATAAAATCTAAAAATACCTGATCTGATCAAAGTGGATGTCGGTGTATCGTCCGACGATCACAGATCAAAAATTCATTACGAGAATCATTTAAATTCATCATCATTCTTTTCAAAATTAAAAATCTTAGGAGAGAGAAATAATCTAGAGAGAGGATTCTAGAGAGAGAAAGTAGAGAGATAAAGTCCAATTCTAGAGAGAGAAAATACTAGTTCAGGCTGAAGAGAGAGAGGAAAGAGAGAGAAACTCTCTTTCTCATATTTTATTATTTATATCATTATTTATTAATTAATTTAATGATTTTTCTTTTCTTTTCTTTTCTCTCTCTCTCTTTTTTTTTTCTTTTTCTTCACGGAAGAGAGAGGAGAAAATCTTATTTATTATTATTATATTATTATCATATTATTTTTCTTCTTTCTTTTTTTTTTCTTTTCCTTTTTCTTTTCTTTTTCTTCTTTTTCTTTTCTTTTTCTTTTCTTTTCCTTCTTCTTCTTCTCTTTTTCTTTTTCTTTTCCTTCTTCTTCTTCTTCTTTTTCTTTTCTTCTTCCCGTGGACTTGTTTTGGGCTGAAACAGGAGACCTTGAGGTCCCTCGTTTGGTGGCCGGCCAGCGGCGTAGCCGACGTGGGGCGGCCGTCGGCAAGAGGAGAGACGATCCGCGGCAAGAGGAGGCCAAACCGGTGGTCGACGGTGACCACCGACGATGAAAAAATGGCAAAAAAAGAAGATTCTTCCGCAACAAAATCCGGTGACTTCGGTCGCCGGCGAGCGTGCACATCGGCACGGAAAGGAAGGGGGAGGAGAGAGGAAGGGGAGGAAGCTTACCTTCGACGCCGGCGAGGCTTTTCCGGCGAGAAATTGGATGGCACAAGGATGGGTCTCCGTGAGAAAATTTCCGGCGATTGCCGTCGTTTTGCCTTGGGATTCTTTGGTAGGAAGAAGGGAGAAGGGTCTCCCCTTTAAATAGAACCAAAGGAGAGGAGTTTGACTCCTCTCCGGTGAGGTTTCCGACTCCGATTAGGAGCCGGTCGGGAGAAGAAGACTCCCTGCGGGAGTCTTCATCATTTTTTTTTTTTGGTTTGTTTGGGCTGGCTGGGCTATCACATTCTTCCCCTCTAAAAG
Organism: Elaeis guineensis; assembly: GCF_000442705.2. NCBI lineage: Eukaryota > Viridiplantae > Streptophyta > Magnoliopsida > Arecales > Arecaceae > Elaeis > Elaeis guineensis. Next base: position 84,158,428 of record NC_025993.2, read on the forward strand.
AAATTTCGTCCTCGAAACTTTTCTTTCTTGAGTCTTCATAGTTTCTTACTTGAATCTCATCCACAAATATTCTAATTCTTGATATAAATTTATTCTTAAATCATTTCATAAGAAAAAGTTGGTACATCAAATATCTATCTGAAACGGAACCTTCATTTTCTTATTTATCAAGATCCACGTCTCAAAGATTTTTAATATTTCAAGATTTCAAAATTATGATCTTATTTCCTGTAAAAATTAGTATTCAATATCTCATGACTCAAATTAAAATCAAATCTATCTCTTGTGAATAGAAAAAGGCCAGTGCCTCTATTCTTGCATAAGAGCTTCATTCATCATCATTCATTCATTTATTTATTTATTTCAAAATATTAACCACCCTTAATTTTAACCCATCATAAGATAGGAAAATATACTTCTATGAATCATATGATGACATCTCAATCAATCAAAATTTTAAAATATTTTCTCTTATTCGTACTTTCAAAGGTTGAAGATTTCAATCTCATTCTCGAACTTTTAATATTTTATTTCTTGATGCAACTTCATCGTTAAGTCATTTCATAAAGATCAATATTACCATTGTTGATTGAATCAATATCACTATTTCTAGTCATCAAAATTTTCTTACTCAAACCCTCAAACTCTTAAATATTCTAATTCTTGAAGTAAATTTTATCATTAAGTCATTCCATAATAAAAATCAGTAACTCAAAAATTGATCTAAATCAAAACTATATTTTTCTTATAATCAAAATCAATGTCTCTATTCTAAGTAAGTATATCAATTTTCTTTATCTAAACATTAACAACTCTTAATTAATCGATTCATTATCAAATTATGAATAACTCCAATCTATCTTTTGTAGAACAATCGTCAATATCAATAGATAACCTCAATCTTTTTCATTCAGTCTGAGAAATAATAATAATCAAAAGAGTTCTAACTTCAAATTTCATTATACCCTGGAGATAATTATTTGAGTATACTAATCTAAGATCAAAATCATCATTCGATAAATAATCTCAAATTCTTTCTAATAAATAGAGAATTATAAAATTTAATTCTAAGATAGAAAAAAATTTATCTCTAAATATTCTAAATCTAAAATCAAAAATCAAAGGTCCACTCATCCTAGAATTAGGATGCTAATTATTTTTGTAGCATAGTAGATGGAAGCTCTACTTTTAAAAATCACATTAGGATATCTAAAATAATTCAAAATTTTAAAATATTATTCTTTCTAATATCAATAAATTTCTTGTATCAAACCATATCATCTATCATACTTCTTTAACTCAAAGGGTCAACATTCCTGACTTACTCAAAGTAGTTCAGATTACTATGCTTCCGCTGCGCATTCTGATCTAACAATCAAAATTTCTTAGGTTCACCAAAAAAAGTTTGATCAAATTATTTCTTTATCCAAAAATTTTAAATTTCAATTGAAATCAAAGATTAACTTTCGATTCTCATTCATACCTTTACTGGTGTACAATAATCTTGATTAACCCTTGAGTCCAATATCATATTTAAACCATCATATAGATTTACTATAATCAATATGAATCAAATCTCAATTCTCATATCAATTCAATTCCATAATTTTCAAACCAAAAATCTTTATAAGTCAAATCAACGAAAAAATTCTTTGATGCTCCATCAAATTTGGACATAATCTGAATATATATGAATTTCAAATCATTATTATTGTTATTTTTTTTTCTAAAATTTTTATCATCAGAATTTTCAATATCTATCAAATATCCTTTCATAACAATCATACAAGCTTCAAAAATCAAATCTCCATTTAATAGTAGATTCAATTAAGGATCTCGTTAACAAAAGCAAAGGAACTCCATATCAATTCCTAAATCTCAATTTTTTAAATTATAAAATTCACATGGATCCCTTAGTCTGAAATAAATATAAATCAGATCTTTTATCTTAATCTAAAGATATCAATTTTTCATTAACAACCTCAACAATAATATCAGAAAATCTCTTGATCAACTTAGATACGAAGTCTTTAAATTAAAATTTCATACACATCATGTAGTCTCTAATAGACATAATAAGATCCATTATTTAGATCTAAGGATGATGATTAAAGCTTCCAGTATGATGAATATCCTATAATCTCAAAATCAATTTCATCAATAAGACATAGGTTTCTTTGCAATATCCTCAAATATGTATTCATCATAATATGCCACTTTATATATAATCCACATACCAAATTCAATTTCGATAAATATTTCAATCAAGCATCGTAAAAGATTTTTCTTAGCCCATTATGGAATAATATTTTATTATCAAATCTTTATCTTGCCAATAATAGTCAATCTCTCAACTAGAAGTAATATCATAATATTATTCTCACATCGAATTTGAACTTACGATTCACTTGAATAACCAATGATCAAATTAATAACCATAATGCACAATACAATTTTACATCAATCCTTTTGTGATTACTTTCGATCAAGATCTAACTAATCATATCATGATCAATAGATCATCCATCATATTTCAAATTCTATATGTTATAATCTATTGTGATCCTTTCATACATAATCTCAATGTTTAATCAAAATTTATAAATATTTCTCCCACTACAATCATCAAAGATCTACACTATAATGTCCCTGGTGTCTATCCACTAACACCCATTCTATATCTGATTCTATGTTTCATAATTCATCCACTTATGCTCTGACACCATATTAATTGTCACGCCCTCGACCCGAGATTGTGAATCGAGGGTCATGGCAACCGCCGCATACTCATAGAAAACTCTTCCCATAAGCATGCAAGGCATCTTATCATATTATCTTAAAACAACAACGGAATAATTAGTCAATAATTTAAATCCAAAATATAATGACCTAATTTTTTTTTCTTTAATATCTCAATAAATTCAACAATAATTCATAGGCCTTACATCAAATTCAATAAGACTTTCAACCTAAAATAAAAGTATAGGATTCTACTTCTGATCACTCTTCCATTCATATCTTGTATCATCTTAATTCCTCAACATCTATAAAAATAATAAATAGGAGGTAATGAGCTAGACAGCCCAGTAAGCAATGATTACTTCTCATCAGATTTTATCAGGTATTTAAGTAAATAATCATTTATAGAAAATAAGCATATAGAGTTCATCAATTCGAAATCAATTTCAATTATGCAACATAATTCATGCCAAATTTATTTCTTTTTCGAAAATTCAAGTTTCTTTCCAAATTTCAATTTCTTTCGTTCTTAAATTCTTTTCGTCAACCATGAGCTATGACCACATTTTCCCTGTGGCAGGGTCATAATACCGCGTATCTGCTTGCGGTAAGCTGCGAATCATCTGGCAGCCATGTCCTTTAGAACCGCTGGTCTCGCTGGCAGTTTGTCGCTGGTCTCTCTGGCGACATGTCGCTGGTCTCGCTGGCGACATAAACCCTCAGGACAATCAATTGCCAACGTACATGCCTCCATTGGCAGGGTCCTTTACATAGTCAGGTTGTCAATTCTTATTGTTTCTTATATCATAATTCTTCATAAATCATGTTTCATATTCTAATTTCGATAATAAAACATATAATCATGTAGTATCGAAATAAATCAATATAATGCATCATGAAATCAATATATTCAATCATGCTTCATCATAACATTTCAAATAAGATATTTTCATATCAAAATATCATTCATCCAATTCATGCATCGTTTCACAAATCATGTCAGAAGAATATATTATAATTTGCCGATAAATCTAGAAAAAGTAAAACCTTACTTACCTCGAACGTATTCCAATAAATCCACATAATTCTATAAATTTTCTTTCAAAAATTTTATTCGTAGATCATATCGCGATATCCCATGATCAAACATCCACAATCCTATACAGAATCAATTTCAATAATTAAAAAGAATACGAATACCATATTTCAACGGTTTAGATTGGGTCCGATCATCTAATTTCATCTAATCAAAATCTAATTAGGACCTAAACGATCCAAAGTTTGACTATCAGATCAAATCGGATTCGAAGTGATAGGACTGAGGTTTCTTCATCGATTTTATAAAATCAAGTAGAGAGAGAAAATCAGAGGAGAGAGAATTCATGAGGTACAATTCGAACTGATCAGGTGACACAATCCAACATTACGATTGGTCCAATATCTCAATTGGTGAAATCAACATGATCAAATCAAGTCATGGCTAGATCGGGATCATGGATGATCAAATCTAAAGATTCATGGTCTGATTAAGGTGGGTGCCAATACGCTGTCTGACAATCATAGATCAGAGTTCTTCATTAAAATCAGATCAGACTTATTGAAAGAAATTTCTTCATTCACTAATCTTTTTTTTAGAGAGAGAATCAATCAAGAGAGAGAATATTTTAGAGAGAGAAAATTCTAGAGAGAGAAAAATCTAGAGAGAGAAAACTCATCTTGAATTTTTCAGACAATATGATTCAACAAATTCTGATCGATCAGATCAAATCATGCTAAAATTATCATGTGGATAATTCAATAAGATCATGAGAAATAAAATCTAAAAATACCTGATCTGATCAAAGTGGATGTCGGTGTATCGTCCGACGATCACAGATCAAAAATTCATTATGAGAATCATTTAAATTCATCATCATTCTTCTCAAAATTAAAAATCTTAGGAGAGAGAAATAATCTAGAGAGAGGATTCTAGAGAGAGAAAGTAGAGAGATAAAGTCCAATTCTAGAGAGAGAAAATACTAGTTCAGGCTGAAGAGAGAGAGGGAAGAGAGAGAAACTCTCTTTCTCATATTTTATTATTTATATCATTATTTATTAATTAATTTAATGATTTTTCTTTTCTTTTCTTTTCTCTCTCTTTTTTTTTCTTTTTCTTCACGGAAGAGAGAGGAGAAAATCTTATTTATTATTATTATATTATTATCATATTATTTTTTTTCTTTCTTTTTTTTTTCTTTTCCTTTTTCTTTTCTTTTTCTTCTTTTTCTTTTCTTTTTCTTTTCTTTTCCTTCTTCTTCTTTTCTTTTTCTTTTTCTTTTCCTCCTTCTTCTTCTTTTTCTTTTCTTCTTCCCGTGGACTTGTTTTGGGCTGAAACAGGGACCTTTAGGTCCCCTCGTTGGGTGGCCGGCCGGCGGCGTAGCCGACGTGGGGCGGCCGTCGACAAGAGGAGAGACGATCCGCGGCAAGAGGAGGCCAAACCGGTGGTCGACGGTGACCACCGACGACGGAAAAATGGCAAAAAAAGAAGATTCTTCCGCAACAAAATCCGGTGACTTCGGTCGCCGGCGAGCGTGCACATCGGCACGGAAAGGAAGGGGGAGGAGAGAGGAAGGGGAGGAAGCTTACCTCCGACGCCGGCGAGGCTTTTCCAGCGAGAAATTAGATGGCACAAGGACGGGTCTCCATGAGGAAATTTCCGGCGATTGCCGTCGTTTTGCCCTGGGATTCTTTGGTAGGAAGAAGGGAGAAGGGTCTCCCCTTTAAATAGAACCAAAGGAGAGGAGTTTGACTCCTCTCCGGTGAGGTTTCCGACTCCGATTAGGAGCCGGTCGGGAGAAGAAGACTCCCTGCGGGAGTCTTCATCATTTTTTTTTTTTTTGGTTTGTTTGGGCTGGCTGGGCTATCAACCCGCGTCCGTTACTAAGTAGCTCGGACCTCTATCATGATATGGTCAACTCGTCGGCCGTTGATACCCATACGATCATTGTACTTGGCCATAAAAATGAGACAAGTTGATTGGCATAATGTATTCGGTATAGGATATAGTTTCTCTTTTTTGGATCTCGAGTGGCTCGATGAATGCTTTATTAAGAAATATTGCATCATTATTATCCTAAGAAATTAGAGCTTTTGAATTATCTAAAGGTTTGTTTCTTGGATTTAGTTAGACTATGAATTGCCTTAGTTTATTTAATATTATTATTATTATTTTTATGGCAAGTCCGTCTTAATTATTTGATTTTTCTATGCACTGCAAGCATCCTAATCTTTTCTTTTCTTTTTTTTTTTTGTAAAAAAACTAAGCACATGATGAGAAATGAAAAAGAGCCCGTACCTTAAGCTATAATGGGAATTGGATGAAGAAAAAAAAAAAAAAAAAGGCAAAACCCCATTTGAAGTCTTTGAGATGGGATATCCTTTTACTATCCTTCACTAAGGAACAAAATAGGTTAGATAGCTTTATTACAACAATAAGATTATTGATTATTGTATTGTGACCTGAAGATTATGTGTTAGAAATATAGTAATATTCTCTCTACATCCTGCCTTGCTTAAAAAATCCAGTCTTGATATCTGATCCAACCCAAACATAGTTCAGGGTTAGCCTATTTTTTAAAAAACAAACAACTTAACTGTTAAGTATATAATTCGATCTCATCTAACCCAATCTAAACAAATAAAGATTTACTTTTTTTTTGTTTTAATCCATAAACATTTCAAAAGCAGCTCAAAAGTCTAACCTGGACTGACCCAAACAGCCCAAATGGTTCAGGCCGGGCCAGGTCTGGGGACCCATGGATACTTGTCAGCTCTCCACACCCACTCCCCTGGCGAACGCCAAGATCCCTCCGGAGTACAGACCGCTAGGTGTTCCCTCCTTCCTCTTCTCCGACGAAGTCCGCGTGAAAGCTAGTGAGCGATGGATCCTTTCTCGTCTCCCGCGCCGTCAAACGGCTCTTCGGGCCCCTCGACGGAGGCTCTGATGGACCAAGTCAAGGCCCAGCTCGCCAGGCCTACGCCGAGGAGTTCCTCGAGGTCCCGATCTACTCCTTTCTTAATGCTAAACTCAATGCGCCTTGTAGTTGTTCTTTTGCTTTCTATGACTTCTGTGCGTTGATCTGTTTATGCTTGCAATAAAAACCGAATTGATTGAATGATGGAAGAAAAAGCCAACTTTTTGTTGCAGATTTGAGTTTGAGATGATTTTGTTGAGTTAGTGAGGGTTACCATAACGGGTACAATTAGCTTGAATTGGATTTGAGAAGGAATGGTTTTTGATTTGGAAAGAATGCTTCTTACCCATTAATTTGTTCCTGGTTTACTAAAATCCAATATATTGATTGTATTATAGAGAAAAATCCCAACTTTTGTTGTTGATTAAGTTAGGATGAATCGTGTGAGGTGAGTACAAATCACTGTAGATACAACTTGGTATGAACTGGATTTCTGAAAAAAATGATCTTTTACTTGGCTAAAGGCTTGGTGGAGTGTCTCTCGGACATTGAACTAATGTGGTGGTTGAAATTTCAGGGGAGGGAATATGGGTGTTCTAGTGGCTGCTGTAATTCTACTGATTGATGTCTTTTAAGTCGTCTTTTGGTATTCGTTTGCCTTCTGTTGTACCACTCGAGCTTGTCTTGGGAAAGTTGAATATTTGCTGGCTTTCAAACCTCTCCTTCATTTCTTACTGATTATTTCTAGAAATTAATTAGTAATGATGCCCTATGGCTGAGGTTCTCATCATGAGTTGTTATATTGACAAAGTCTCATGTCTTACTTGGAAGTGTTATTTTCTGTATGTAGTCATATGTACCACTTTGGGTACAATCTCTTCGTTTGGATGTTGTGGAGTTCCACCGTGATGCCTGTCAAATTAGAAGATGCATGGACTTAATTCTAGATGTTAACAAGTTTTATTTCTCCACTGCATAGACATATTTCTGAAGATATGAAATGATTTTATTTCTATCAAGAGACAGGGATCATGCATCATCTTCTACATTTAGATCGAGTATGGTTTAAGCATTGTCCTGAGTACTTTGTCATGGAAACTAACATTATACAACCACTGTGAACCTATATGTACATATTAACAGCATAAATGATCTTAAATTTCATGATAAAATTACAGGGCGGTTCCAAATTTCTTAGTTAGCTACATGTTCTAGGTGTTGCACATATTATGCTTTTAATTTAGAGGGTTCAAGTACTTGAATATCATGAGATTATATTAGAGAAGTGTCATAGCAAATTTAATTTCTTTGTTCATTGACATTAAAATTTAAATGTCTGGCAACAGGAGCTTATCTGGTAATACTTTGTGATGTAAAATCATTAAATACTTAACTATCATTTGTAGGGGTGGGCTGAGTGGCTATTTTGTGCTACAGGTTATAGACTGAGTCCATTAAGACTTTATAGTGTTTAGCTTTTAACATTTGCAATTTTATTGTCACATTCAATGACCTGGGACTGTAATGAATTTCAATGTGTGACAGATCTTCCATGATTTTCACAAAGATGCATATGTTCATGAATCCACAATACCTTGAAAATAACATATTTGGTTATATTGGTTAGTTTAGTATATTTTGTTTTTCACTTTATGTATTATATTGACCAGATCAGTTGTTGTGGGAGATTAAGCAATATCCATATTTATTGATCCTTTGTGGACTGTACCTTCTAGGATTATAACTTCTTGATCTATTCATGTTCATGCTTCATTAGATACAAGCAAACAGTTAATTATGCATTATATTTAATATGGCAGTGCAACATGTCCTAGGTATGTAATGTTGAAATTTCTCTCTTGCAAGCATACTGCTGTTTTAATTCTTGTGTTTCTTTGTGGGATTGTCCAATGTCAATTAACATTGCATTGCTGGTGCATGTATCGGCATTGTGGAAGCCACCACTTGAATAACATTCTAGGGTTCCTTTTCTTTTCTTTTTCCTTTTTTTTTTTTGGTGTGCAATGTGGACTTGCTAGCAGTTGCTGATGGCTGCTTGACTTATTGCTAACTTGCCTGTGGTGCTATTTTCATTTCCCAGACTGTGAGGAGCAAGTGCTTTTCAAAGTGCATTACAAAGCCTGGAACAGGCCTGAGTGGGAGCGAGAGCAGTTGCATATCCAGATGTGTGGAACGGTACATTGAGGCAACAAGAATTATTGGCCAAGCTCTTTTCAATTCCCCACGTTAGTCTTGCTGGTTCATAGAAATTTGAACAAATTAGAGATGAGGAAATTCTATTCTCAAAAAGACAGATGGGGATGGCCGAACATTTTACAACAGCCTGTCACAATTTTCATGTCATATTACTTAAGTTTCAATAACAGTCTATAAGGATTTATGCATACTTGTCCATATTTCTATCATTGCATATTACCTATATCAGGTTGTTGAATGCCACTATTTGATATACTCAAAAAATAAGACCTTCAGCTCTAATTATCTTGCATCATCGTGTTCTTTACTACTGCTACTTAAGCACCTATTTCAACATTCTTGGAGTCAGCATTGATTTTCATCTTTTACTTGCCTATATGAAGCACTTCATCATTGGTCAGAACTGATGATTATATACATTGCTAAAGGAGTTATGATGATATATTTCTTGATAAACTGCATATTTTGAAAAGTGGGCTTGTCTTTAATGTTACACAGGATATATGCATCACTTTATTATATTTCTATTTTGGAGTTCTTATCTATAGTTCATAAACTCGTACAAAGATAGGTTCCAACGCTCTTTGTATTTTTTGCCTTAGTCCAAGTTGTGCTCAAATCAGAGGAAACTTATTGTATACTTTTTATATTCTGTATGGTATCTTTTCCCCCTCTTTGGCCTGTATCTTTTGTATGTTTACTATAGGATTTATTTGCACTTTAACTACACAATGTTTAGTTGGGTTCAATGAAGTTACACCTTCTACCAAAAAAAAAAAAAAAAGAAGATAATAATTAATTTGATTATGGTCTAATGTTATATAAATACACACACACACACATATATATATGCTGCGTTCATAGTTAAAATGAAATTGCACATGGCATACCACTGCGCCGGTGTTCAACTCGTACTCTGGATGGTTGTCTTAACTCTTTTAACTGCCTGCCGGAGCACAGCTTTAGCACCGGTGGATGTGTTTTGCACATTGTCTTGGAATCATCCAATGTCTCTGCTTTTAATCAGTAGGGTTAGCCATCTCTCATAATGCCCCATCAAACATTTGTTATTTTCAGTGTGGCTTCTCTTCATTGTGGATTCAGGGTTGTTGCTAGCTTAATATGCTTTCTCCACTATAAGCAGGATCCATATTTGTGAAGCAATAACTAATAAATCAAAAAATTTATGATTACAGCTCTTTTGAGGATAAAAATTACCTCCCCCCCAGAAAATGGCTCCTCCATATCTCCAACAAAAGTCAAAATCATAGCCTACTTATAAACTTGTTAATAATATGATAAGCTGGAAAGACTATTACTATTTTTTTAAAAAAAATTATAGACACTACCTGGTAGAAAATTATGAATTATGGAAGAAAAATATCGATGAATAATTGCCCGAGGACTTAAGTGCCACCCAGATAGATCATTCATATGCTTGTCCTTGCACGGATCTGTGCATTTCAACTCTCTCTCTCTCCATCTATCTTTTTTTTTTATTTTATTTTAATGTACTACATTTTGATTCATTTGGAGCTGCTGTTCTAGTTCCATCTGATGCCTCCCAATCTCTAATATCCTAGATTATTAATACACCTTTGACAAAGTATAGTAAACTGCCTCTTCTTCGAGATATTTATGCTTGGAAGGTCTCATTACCTTATTTTAATGTGGTACATATCTTTAGACAGGCAAATCAAGTAGCAGATTACATGTCACGTTGGGGTTTGATGAGAGACTTTTGTTGGGACTCACTGACTGCAGTGGATGCCCTTGCCTACAGCTATTGCAAGCAGATAGTTATGGAGTGCAGTTTGTCCGAGGATAATTCAAAAACAGTTTACCACTCAAGATTGTATACGGCTATTTCAGATTTACTATCATATCTTTTCAATCACTTAATTTGGCCGTCATATTCATGCACCCAGTGTTGCTGGTGGTCAATTGCTGGTTATCCTTGCTATCATCACTCTAGTTCTCATCTGTTTAAACATTGGATATTTCACCAGTCTGTTTGGCATATTATGGTCATAACCGACGTCTGTTTTAATATTCAAATGCATGCACGGCCTCAAATAACTAATTGCACGATGTATAGAATAGCAGCTTATAATATATTATTAGTATGGTGGCAGCTGATACATGTTTAATATGCTGCATGTTTTATATTCACCACAGGCAGACTGTCAGGTTTGCTAAATCATTTCTGGCATTTACCACTCTTGCTCAATACAAAGGAAAGCTACTTCATATGCTAATATGCGAGGATCAGATTTGGTGCTTCTTCCATTTCAATGAGGAAAAGTTATGGCTGTTTCTTTTATGTTATTGCAGCTTACTTACTCCTGTAGGTTATTTGGTTGGTTGTTTGTCAATTTGTTATATTGTAATCCTCCTGTGGGCTTGGATAATCCTGTATTTGCACCGCTTTAACTTATCGTTTCATACAGCCTCTGGCTCCTCACTTTACCAAAAAAAAAAAAAAGGACAGCTGCGTTGCATGCTGCTTTATCCTTGAAAAATTGAAAGCAATAGCTGTTAAGCTTATATGATTAATCCGGTGCCTTGTGTAAGTTTATGTCAATCCAGACAAGATTGATCACTTTAATTTAAGCTTCATCAAAAGTATCATATCCAAAGTGATAGCATTCATAGGCGATCTGTAGGGCACAAACCTTAGGTGCTTGCTGCAAAGACATAAATCTTGATCAAGGAGTTCTTCATTTGGAATGCCAAATAAAATATGCAGAGTCGAAGCGAGAAGGGCAAGGTTATAAGCAGTCCAGCTTGCAGAAGGGCTGCTTGATTATTTTAATACAACAATATAGAGTCAAATTAAGTTTCAAAATATGGTGCATGGCATACTTTATGTACTGTAAGTTGTAATACCAATCTTACATGCCAGAAGCAGCAACCTGAATTGCATGAGTTCTTGCACCCATGCTATCAGGTTGAAGCTTCCCCTTCTAGACGAATCCTCTTGTTGCCGGTCTCTTCACCAGCTGTCCTGCTTTCCTTGGCTTCCATTGAACACCTCTTATATGGCTTGAATCCTGTTCGATGAGACTTCAGCTTCCCCTGACCAATTTCACTTGTTAAAGGACTTTTTCCAATGTTATCAGTGCATCTGCTTGACATCTCCTTTGTAAAGCTCTGAAGATGATTAAAACAGGCTGTCGCATATGCCTTCCTGTTAAGATCGACAGGCAAGGTAATAGCTTCCTTGTTGGCCATTGCCTCTTCAGTTTGTGGAGGTGAAAAGCTTTGTGGCAGCACTTCTCTACTAAAAAGTGCTTGGAAGGCAAGTCGACCCTAACAAAGAAAAGACAGATTACACAAATTAGAGAAGCAGTGATGGGTGTTCAATGGTAACACGCTAGTGATGAACCAGAGAATTTGCCAGATTACAACTCCTCAGAGACTGCTTTCCATGACTCGTTAATGCTCCCACCGTTTCGAGATCTGCGACCGTTAGTCTCACCAGCTGATGGATTACTGAAATAGGCTTGTTTAGCTTCGTCATTGACTTTCTCATGCCTATCCAGTATGGCATCTGTTTCGACTTCACTGCTGGAAGGTGTATTGGAGCCACAGGAAGAGCGATCTGGTTTCTTCTTGCTCTTTGTCTTATCAGAATCATGAAGCCCAGTAGCTGCTAATGGTTTCAACATATTAATTCTTGAAGCTTTGACATCCGTGCAATGTGACCTTTCACCGCTTCTGCTCTCATCTGACTCGTCTGCTTCTGATGATGACGACTTAGGAGAAGGGCCTTGTGTATTTAAAGCCAGAGATTGATCTGGATTTACTACTGGATCTCCTGGTACAAGGTTCTGAAATCCATCTTCTTTTCCGTCTGTCTTATCTTCTGGACCCTGGGCTGTGGCCATTGTGGGAATTGTAGTTGCGGGTGCTGGATTAAGGTGAAACCAATGTGAGGAGAGCATATTGGTAATAGTCCCTGAGTGGCCCACCATGCTGATGCAGCTGCAACTGTAGCAGCAGCAATGGATGCCAGGCTTGGATAAGGGTTCATGTGCCTTACTGGAGATCCCCGGCTAGGATTTCTGGAGTTGAATCAGTTGAAGAATTCATGTTTGCAGATGGCCAGAATGATGCTGCCAGGTTGGCTGCTGCATGAACTGCTGGATTTTGTAATAAGGTATACACGATGAGACTCGAGAAGGTGGATGAGATGTTGAGGAATGACCTATAAGCATCATGATCGCTGTGGAATTGGGTAAAGGGTGGAAGGCTGGAAATGGTTGGTGAACACATGGGATTGCACAACTGTTGTGGAGCTTTGGTGCTGCATAAATCATAGGATCGATGAATGACTTAGAATTTTCATCAGCTCCTACTTGGCCAGTCACTGCCATGAAAATTATGCCCATCGGAGTCTATTGTCTGGTTGCCTTCTGCACTGCTTCTTTGTGAAAAATGCACAGGAATATGTTTTGAGTTGCTTTGATTAGCTTGCATATCGTCACTTAACAATGAACCAAGGTTCTCTTGCTGCTTTGATGCATCCGCATCCTCTCCATGACCTAAATTTGTTTGGAATCTATGTGAAGTCCTTTGAGTCTTCATTCTCCTGTCTCTATATGATATGCCGTTTATGTTTAGATCCTTATTCACTTCAATAGAGACAGAAGATTTATCTGTTGCAGTCTCCTTTATTCTTTCATCTTGGGCACAAATTCTGTGTATGTAAAGGATTTGGATTTGACGAGCTCTTCACAGAAAAGATGGAAGCAGATGGAGCATCTTGAAAGAAGTTAAGAACTTCTGAGCAGCTTCCATCCACAGAAATCTCTTTCCTTTGCGATGTTATAGTTGCAGCGGGTTTCTGCAAAAAGAATTAATGGGGCAAGAACTCAGGAAAGGGGGGAAAGCTAAAAAGACAATTAAGAACCACATAAAAGCTTTTATAATGCAAGCAACAGGGTGAGACAAATGTGTACCTTCTGAGGTGCATCACTTCCTGTTTCTAAGATTTGTTTACTGGTGCCCACAAGAGACACAGATTTTGATGATTTGTTGTCTATTGCATCCCCAGTTAGAGAGATAGAAACTACGCTGGTCTTCCGAGGATATGGACTGCTTGGCTTCCTTTAGGTCGTGGGGGAGGAATATCTATGTCATGAGTCTGTCCCGGAGGAATCCCTTTCATAACAGCTTCTTTTTCCAACTGCAATTTGATTACTTTTAGTCATGCAAAACATGATTTGCAATTACAAATCTATTCAAGACAATACTAAAGACCACTTGATGCTAAAACATAACATCTAAGTCAGTGAACATGTAGTTTGAATAGTGAAGCTAACCACCACTAGCACGAGCATTTAAACGGTCAAACTACCTATTAGTTCAGGCATATTATCATTTCCTTGAATTCCCAAATGAACATTGGTGAAAGTTTAGCAAATGCCCAAAATTACTAATGAAAAGGAGATTCAAGGATTAGAAATTTTTTGATCATCAAGTCGATCTTTTAGTACTTCATTAAACAAATAAAAATTGCAGAAAGTAGCATGTCTATGGAGCAGGAACAGAGGATCTTAATATATTTTAGATATTTATAGCACTTCTATTACGGTATAGCATTCTCCTGCATATGTGATCTAAATTTGTAATTCTTATTGTGCCGAAACACTTCCAACATCTTTGGTATTCACCATCCATGCATGCATTCTTTAATCAAATGATTAGATATAAAAGAGTTAAGTTTGCACTAAGATGTTTTTATGTTAGATCTGGACTGCTGGTTGTAATAGGTAGTACAATATAAATTGTTAGAGGATTTAGGACAAAAGATGTGGAGATGATTCGGGAGACTCTATTCTTCTTCATTAATAAGGCCAAAGAAAAATATTTTCTACCATTTAGCTTGAATTCTTCTCCCATTTGAAGCTTCTTCTTGTAATTATTGTTACAGAAGGTGGATACTCACCTATCATGTTAGATGAGTCTATTATAACAATAACTTGGATAATAGTTGATGCACCGATCAAGGAGATAGCAAGAAACTTTTAGCTACATCATTGAGCTTAAAGAGTTGACAATTAGTTGATGGGGTTTTCTAACTAGTTAGAGTTACTTTTTCTTTCTAACTAGTTGCTTCTGCTAACCCATCTCATCCTTCTGTTGATGGGGGTTTCTTTGCTCTTTAAGCTCAAGGATGTAGCTGAAAGTTTCTTGCCATCCCCTTGATCTGTTAGCTACATCCTTTAGTTTATAAAAGGAAGAAGAAAAAGAAAAAGAAAAACTTGGATAATAGTCGATAAACACCATGGGCTAATGGCTCCTTGAGTTAGCAGAAGCAATCACATGAAGGGTACATGAAAGTGATAGAAGAGAAGAAGAAGAAAAACAGTGAAAACAAGTAGCTGGGGGGGGGGGAGGATAACTAGTTGATCATTAGCATGCTAGCAGATCTCCACAGAAACAACAGGTGTGAAGAAATTAGATTACTTGTTTTTTGCCTTGAATCAGCACCAAGCTGCCTTTGGGCTCTTGCAGAATTGGCACAACAGGTTTTGCAAAGCATGAGTGCAAAAGGAACAATTTTCAGCGTAATGTGCACCAAAAGAAAAACTATCCAGTTTATCATTAAAAAAAAGATGGTACATAGAAAGTTTCTTATGCTCCAAAGACTAAATTCTGACAGAGAACTTGTGGAGGCTGCCTGAGGCCTAGAAGGATATATCCTTTCTTCAAAGAAAACAAACCAACCAAGAATGCAGAAGCCTGGTTGGCACTGGACTGGTTGAAAAAATCATGCCTCTTAGCAATGGATCATGAGACTTTGCTAATATTCCTAGAATGAGTTTAAGATGGAACGAATTTCCAAACAATGGGGGCTTCAGCAGCATCTAATGTCTATAGGCAGGGATCTATTCAATGATCTGCAACCACCCTATGCTCTAATGATATTATGCTGATGTAAGCACTTGGCATCAGATACCTAGGTCTATTCGTGTTGAATAAGTTATGATGTCGTCGACTCATATGCTGGAACTGATGTATACTTCATCAAACTTTTTGGCTTATCATGTGCTGACATAATCCAGCTGCCCCCTCTCTAGGCTACACAACAAAGGGTTGAAGAATTGTTACATGCACCAGTATGATACAGATTGGCGTGGCACAGTACCATGGCGACACATTGTATGTCTCTTGGCCACAATATTAATAAGGTGCTGTACATGTGTTGGTATAGACTAGATCGAGGAGCCCACTAATACCAGTATCCTACCGAAACAGCAAGGCACAGTTGGTATGAACTAGTATGCACTAGTACATAAATCCCTGGCTATGACTTTTGACTAGTATGCACTAGTATCTAAAATCAATATGACCTTTTTTGGCTAGTATGCACCAATACGTAAATCCTTTTGGCTAGCATGCACCAATACCTAAAATCAATATGACCTTTTTGACTAGTACGCACTAAAATCCTTGGTTACGACCTTTTGACTAGTATGCACTAAAATCCTTGGTTACAAGTTTCAGAGAATCAGAGCAATATGACATGAATTTTGATAAATGGTCCACCAAAGTGCTTTGTCAGCTACCCTAACTTAACAGATGCACTTCCTTGCAAATTAAGCCAGAGCTTCTTGGATTAAGGTGGGTCTTGTCTAGCACTTCTTTGAGTTAATGACATA
>NC_025993.2:84175106-84224732 GCF_000442705.2 Elaeis guineensis
AGATCTTAATTTTTATATCCATTTTTTCTTTAGACACATTGCTAAATTCTTTCAAAATAGGATTTTATGACTTCCTGAATTTTCATTACTTGATTAAGCCCTAGATATGAAAAATTTTACTTTAGAAGCTTGTCCAGACCAATCCAAAGTGGCAAATTTAGTCAACTGTGGATCACATGATCCTCCTAGATCAAAACTTCACCTAATTGGGAATTAGGTCCTACTAAATCAAAATTCAAGTTCAAGAAATGCCTGCTTTCCAATCCTACAGCTAAACCTCTTAGCTTTCTAATTTAAATTCATTCTCCACTATATAAATTTCTCACCATTCCTAGTTGTTGGAGATAGTTTTATGATAGGAGTTGAAGTTGTTGAAGCTAAAACATCAATCAAGTCACAAATTCTATGAATTGTGTGATCTTCTCCTCTAGTTGGCCAAAATGAGACTTCACATGAACATCCACCAAGGTAGAAGCTCAACTTTGTTTTCAATGTACTTTGAGTACCAAAAACTTTTCTCCTATCTACATGTACTTCACATGCATTTAGATCATATATCAGGGCTCTCCAATGTAGGGATCCTAAGTTTTGATACAACTCGATACAATAGGAAAGAGAAAAGAAATTCCTTCAACCTGCTAAACTCAACCAAGGCTATAGGATCCCTTCCTAAAAACTTTAGTTTATGAAACACCAACCACTTATGGCATCATAACCCTACTTTCATTAACAAAGTATTAATCTGATTAAATTTAATTTACCTCCTTGAGGCATCTAGTAGGAATAGTGGCATCAGGATTTATCTTGTGGTAATGCTACAAATAGGTCAAGTTGACCCATGACCTAATCTGGCTTGACTAGCTTAGATCTGATCCGACCCATTTTAAATGACCTATGGGGATATTGGGTTAGGTTCTAAAATTAGATCCATTCTATTTTTTTGGATTCGGTTTGGATATATTGAATTCGATTCTGAAGCAATTCGATCCAATCCATTTGAGTTTTGGATCAATTTTGGATTTTCTACTTTGTAACCCAAACCCACCCAATCAATGTTAGATATATGTCCTAGAAGCCAATCAGACTGATATATTAATTCTTTGTAAGACATAATTTTGTATTTAATCTAATTAATTAGAATAGTTAATTACCATTCATATAGTAATGTGTCCAAAAATCATCCAAAAAATTAACAAAATGATAGCACATATTCTTAAGAGTTGAAAATTTGAGACATGCATCATTGATGATTAATTTTTAAATTATTCTCGATCGAAGGATTTGTTAGATGTATATCTAGAAGCTAATTATTGACTGACATATTATTCATTCTATGATACAAATTTATACTTTAAACTATTGATTTAATCAATAAAGAGTATTTTTTTTTCATTCAAGTATTATGTGTCCTTGAATCATCCTTGAAATTGATGTTACGATACATATTCTCAAGTGTTGAGAATTAAAACTATGTATGATCGATTCTTAAATTACTTCTGATCATAGGATAGTCATGGAGACGGTGATCGATCCAGATAGATCGATGCACAATTTACTTCCTTCGAAATAGATGAGTCTCTAATCTACAGTGTAGAGACATTGAACGGCTAGTACGGATAGTTTTTAGAGAACAACTAATACTGAGTATGACCATACGAGAGATCACATAGATTTTTATTCAATCGTTAGTGATCATCTTGATGCTGTAGTTAAGTGACTTGTCTTTTAACTTACAGTGTCACAATTGCTCACAGTAAGACTATTGTAGTTTGACTACATATAAGTATTGACTCAATTATGAATTTTTATAGTAGATGTTGGCTTCAGTTGATTGAGCTGTGTGAGCAACGTGTGCATCTAGATGGGATCTATCAATCTTGATAAAGAGAAGTAGTCCTATGAGATTTGAGAAGCTGAGTTCATAAGTCTATGGTCATAGCAGTGTGATTGATGAAAAAAAATTTTCATTTAGAATCACTATTGAACTTGAGCTGATCAGATCTATTATATGACTAATGATGAGGTTTGACGATTTATCCATGACCTGCCATCTAGTCGGAACTCACGATAGAGGAACTGTATTATAAATTAACTAGACCTAGATATTCTATTTTGATTCTACTGGTTGCTACTACATATTGCTAGATGTTACTAGTGGATTGTGAGAACTCAATAGAATCATTTTGGATCAATGATCCTTATCGAGTAAGAGTGAAACTATTCCGATCCACTGAAAGAGATTTCAATGATATCTATGATAGAGATCATGGTATGTCTCACTATTAGACAGAATTGAACCTATAAGGTCATACTTATATAAAAAAGAAAGACCTTGATTAGTTATAATTAGACTTATGAAGTACTAATTAATATAGATTTAAAAAAATTCTATTGGGTTCATTTTAACCTTGCTAGCACCTGGGTGAACCTAATTTCTCTTATAGTTAGTTTGCTTATATGATAAATATTAGCCAATTCCTACACTTGATTTGAACCTAATTGAATTTGATTCAATAACCTTCAATGATTGGATATTTAATTTATGACTTAAATTAAATCAAAAAAAAATTTTGATTTTATTCATCTGAATTTGATCAAAAATCTTTGAAGTAAATTTATGAAACCATGTAGATTGATTAGTGAGCATTTAATTGGATCCCATATGATGGGATGCCTAGCACTGAGTGTGGGCACGGGTGAATTATGGATGGCGTCCCATTTATTTGGTTCAAGTATATTATGATTAGGACTTCTAATTATGATTAGGAGGAGGGATCCTATTTTGATTAGGATACCATGAGATGTCTATTTAAAGGATCCTAGTCCTACTTCTCATATTATCTTACGATGCAATCAAATCATTTGATTTCATCAAAAATGAAGAAGAACCTTATGTTTATAAAAAGATCAGTGAAAGTGCGCTTGTCTTCCTCATATTGTATGTGGATGATATCCTCCTTATTGAGAATGATATTTTCATGTTGACCTCAGTTAAAACTTGGTTGTCTAAAGAATTTTTTATGAAAGACTTAGGGGAAGCATCCTATGTCCTTAAGATAAAAGTCTATAAATATAGATCTAGAAGGATGCTTGGCCTGTCACAAAAGCTGTATATAGAGAAAGTGCTGAAGCGGTTCAGTATGAAAAACTTCAAAAGGAGTTTGCTACCCCTTAGGTATGATATTCAACTTTCCAAGATGATATGTCCAACCACTTCTGAGGAGATCGAGCGTATGAGTAGGATTTCTTATGCTTCGACGATAGAGAGCCTCATGTACGCCATACTATGTACTCGACCTCATATTGTCCTTACTATATGTCACTAGTAGATATCAGTCAAATTCAGATAAGGAGCACTAGATAGCTGTGAAGAACATCTTTAAGTACTAAGAATTTGTTCTTGATCTTTGGAGGACCACCTGAATTGGAAATTGAGAGTTATATAAATTTAGACTTCATGTCGGATCCTGATGATAGAAAGTCTATATCGGGGTATGTGTTCATTTGTAATGGTGGTGCAGTCAGTTGGAAGTATTTCAAGCAGAGCATCATCGTAGATTTAACCATAGAGGCTGAGTATGTCACCACTTCGGATGCTGCAAAAGAAGACTTTTGGTTCAAAAAATTTATCACAGAACTTGATGCAATGACATCGGATTCTATAGCACTGTACTATGACAACAATAGAGCCATAGCACTTGCTAAGAAGCCTAAGTCTCATCAAAAATCAAAACACATTGAACGGTGGTTCCATAGCATACGGACTACCTCGAGAAGCAATATGTCGAGGTGCAAAGAATAGACTCCGTGGATAATATGGTAGATCCACTGACAAAGTAGTTGAGCCAGCTCAAAATGATAGCTCATCTTGAGAAGATGGGGCTTAGATTAATGACCAATAGGCTTTCGTCCAAGTGAGAGATTGTTAGATGTATGTCTTAGAAGTCAATTATTGGCTGACACATTATTCATTCTATGATATAAATTTATATTTAAACTATTGATTTAATCAATGAAAGGCAAGTTTTTTTTTTCATTCAAATGTTATGTATCCTTAAATCATTCTTGAAATTGATGTTACGATACATATTCTCAAGTATTGAGAATTAGAGTCATGTATGATCGATTTCTAAATTGCTCTCAGTCATAGGATAGTCATGGAGATGGTGATCGATCTAGATAAATCAGAGTACGATTTGCTTCCTTCGGCATAGATGAGTCTCTAGTCTATGGTGTAAAGATACTGAGTGGCTAGTGCAGGCAGTTGTTAGAGAACAACTAGTACTGAGCGTGACCATACGAGATATCACATAGATTTCTATCCAATCATCAGTAATCATCTCGATGCAGTAGTTATGTGACCGATCGTTTGACCTGCGGTGTCACAGTTGCTCACAGTAAGACTACTATAGTTTGACTACACATAAGCATTGATTCAATTATGAGTTTTTATAGTAGATGTTGGCTTCAGTTGGTTGAGCTGTGCAAGCAACGTTTGCATCTAGATGGGATCTATTGACCTTGATAGAGAGTAATCTTATGAGATTTGAGAAGCTAAGTCCATAAGTCTATGGCCATAGTAGTGCGATTGATGGAAAAGAGTTTTCATTTAAAATCACTATTAGACTTGAAATGATCGGATCTATCATATAACTGATAATGAGATTTGATGATTTATCCATGATCTATCATCTAGTCGGGGTCACAATACAAGGATTGTATCATATATTAACTACACCTAAAGGTTCTATTTTGATTTTGCTGGATTGTCACTATATATTACTAGATGTCACTGATGGATTGTGAGAACTCAATAGAATTATTTTGAATCAATAATTCTTGTTAAGTAAGAGTGAACTGTTTCGATCCATTGAAAGAGATTTCAGTGATACCTATGATAGAGATCATAGTATGTCTCACTACCAGATAGAATTGAACCTATGAGGTCACACATAAAAGGAGAAGGCCTTGATTAGTTATAGTTGAGCTAATAAAGTATCAATTAATATAGATTTAGAAAAATTTTATTGGGTTCATATTAATCTTGCTAACACCTGGGTGAACCTAATTTTTTTTATAGTTGGTTTGCTTATATAATAAGCATTAGCCAATTCCTACACTTGATTTGAATCCAATTGAATTTGATTCAATGGCCTCTAATGGTTGGATGTTTAATTTATGGCTTAAATTAAATCAGGAAAGAGTTTCTTAATTTTATTCATCTTGATTTGATCAAGAATCATTGAAGTAAATTTATGAAACCATATGGGCTAATTTGTAAGCGTTTAATTGGATCCCATATGATGGGACACCTAGCACTGGATGTGGGTATAGGTGAATTATGGGTGGCATCCCATTTATTTGGTCCAAGCATATTATGGTTAGGATCTTTAGTATGATTAGGAGGGATCCTAATTTGATTAGAATACCAATTAAATATCTATTTAAAGGACCCTAGCCCTACTTTTCACATTATCTCATGATCTCCCATCCTTGCTGCCACCTATTAGTGTGCGCACGCCCCCCTCTCCTCTCTCTCTAGCCCACACCCTCTCTCTCTCTAGGCATCCCTCTTGGAGTTAGAAGAGAGGTGGGCAGCATCCCTTTTCTTTGGTATCAAGTGTTGGCGCTAAGTTATTGGTAGTTTCACCCTCTTCCTCTTAAGTTTGTTGAGAGTTAATTACAATCACTTCTTATTTGTTGTTCTTCTTGATTAGTTGAGGGATCAAGAAAGATTCTTGATTTCTTCAAAAATTAAGAAAGAAAGATTAAAAGGGTTTATGAATTGATCTCTATCCAGGCTTGGTTTAAGCCTACTCAGGCTTTCGGTTCAAGCAAGCAGGATCCAAGAGAAAATAATTGAGGTCGGCCCTGTGGATACCAGTTGAGATAGGATTTTTGTGCTACTGATTCAGAGCCTGATCAACCCCAGATCTAGAGATTGAATTGGATTCAACCTCAGTTGCAGGTTTGAGGCAAAAGGAAAAATGATTCAGGTATGTGAATTGATTACAAGATTTCTTCATTCATCCTAAAATCAGTTTATGTTAATTTCAACATATGAACTAAATCCATAGATACTTTCATATGATGAATGTATGCTTAGATTAAAAGTATTTTAATCTAATTTTTTTATTATATTTTAGATTTAAAAAAATTTTGAAATCCACATGCACTAGCACCTGAGAAAAATTCAATAGGATCATCATAGGGACGGTGATTATTTTGGTAAGACTGTTGCACAGATCACTTCCCTTAGGATAAATGAGTCTCGAATCAATAGTATGGGGATACTGGAGCGAGAGTACAGATGGTTGTTAGAGAACAACGATACCGAGCATGACCAACATGAGAAGTCACTTGGATGTCTACTCACTCATCAGTGACATTCTCGATGCTGCAGTGGTGTGACTAGTTCTTAAACTACAGTGCCTCAACTATTCACAATGAGATTGCTATAGTTTGACTACACCATACCTCAATCTTCTAGCCATATATTGTCTTGAAATGTATGTTGGCTGCAGTTGATTCATTGTAGGAATAGGGTGTGCATCTAGATGGGATCTATCAACCTTAGTAGTTAAGGAGTAGTCCTATGTGATTTATGAGATTGAGTTTGAAAGACCTTGACTAGGACAGTATGAATGATAAAAAAATTTTTTTATTAGATTTCACGAATAAACTCAAGTCGAATAAAGTTTACATATAACAGACGATGGGGTTTGATGAGTTTTTTATAACCTTCATCTTATCGGGACTCATGATAGAAGAACTAAATCATACGATAACTATACCTAGAGGTTCATTTTTCTGTTTTGCTGGATTGTCACTACATACTGTTAGACATCACTGATGGATTGTGAGACCAACGAGCATTATTTTGATGGTCAATAATTTTCGATTGGTGAGTTAGAATTATTTCAATCCATTAAAAGTAATTTTAATGATATTTTGATGGAGATCAAAATATATCTCACTACCAGATATGTTGCTCTTTGAATTGATTTTGATGATTATAAAGTATTTGAGGGGGTTACTAATGATTTTGGTTTGAAAAAATATTTATTATATTTTAGGGGCAAAATCATAATTTTATCAAGTTCTGATTCAGAAGCCTCAAGAGCAAGAACACAAGATTTGTAATCTATTGGAGGTAAATTTAATATTTTTGAATATGTATTTTAAAAAAAAAATCATGTTTATATATTTGAGTCGATCCCATGAGTCGACTCATGGCAAAAGGGGTTGAATGGCACGCTGAATTCTTTGGCTGGCACACTCTGTGAGTCGACCCCATGAGTCGACCCCTGAGTATGAGTCGATCCTATGAGTCGATCTCTACTGCTGTGTAGGCCAAAATTACAGAACAGTCATTTTCTGTTCTGTGTCACAGAAGTTAACCCCATGAGTCGACTCATGAGCATGAGTCGACCCCTGTGACGAAAAAATTCTGCAACGGTTAGTTTTCAGCTCATTTTGACTGTATTTAATGCCCATTTAATATGCTCTAACGGCTCTATTTCAGTCCAGATTACTCTCCACCATCATTTGAAGTTATAAAAGGTACTTAAAGGAGGAAATCAACAAAATTTTTTTAAAAGATTCTTTAAGCATTCATTTCAACCCTAAGCAAGAGCCCTCTTAAAAGTTCAAGAAGCTTTTATTTCAAGTTCACCAACCCCTCAAGAGCTCATTCAAGTCTTCAACCATCTTGAAAAAAATCAGAAGAGCTTCGTTCTTATTGTGTAAAGTGTATTTAAAGCTTTATTTACTCATTAAAGGAGCTACATCTGTATTTCTGTGTGATTAACTGTTATACTCTATTTTTGAGTTGATTTTTTTTGTTTTGGAAGGATTCCAAAATATGAAAAGGTTAATCCAAACCTTGAATCAGATTGTATTGGGTTAGCTTGTACCCAAAAAATAAGTGTTCTAGCTTGAAATAGCTAGAGTCAGAGGTTCTAACATTGTATTCAGTTTGAATACGATTTAGTGGATTTGAATTCTCAAGTAGGAGCTTGAGGAGTGGATGTAGGTGCAAGGTTGGCATCGAACCACTATAAATCTTTTTGTTTGAGTTGTGCTTACTTGCTCTCCTTTTAAATTTCTTTATCTTGTTACATTCTTGTATCCAACTTCTACACCTTGCATAAATTTCACTCTCCACATTTATCCTGCTCATTGTTAAATAATCTTCATAGTTGTAAGTTAATTTTAAATTTTTAAAAATCTAATTCACCCCCTCTCTTGGGTTGCATAGCTGGACAATAAGTGGTATCAGAGCTCGGTGCTCTAGCCCTACTTTGATTTAACCATCAAAAAGCTAAAGATCTATGGCAACTCAAGTTGGCACTTCACTAGCCGAGGGACAGTCCACAAACCGACCTCCACTTTTCAATGGGTCAAATTATACCTATTGAAAAGCTCAGATAAAAATCTTTATTCAAGTACTTGACTATGATATATGGAGTATCATAGTAAATGGATCATACACATCCACTAAAATAATTGATGGTGTAGAATCAACCAAACCCGAAAAAGAATGGGATGAGGTTGATAAGAAAATGGCTCAACTAAATGCTAAAGCCATGAATATTTTGTATTGTGCTCTAGATGCTAATGAATTTAATCATATTTCAATATGCATTGTCAGCTAAGAAAATATGAGATAGATTAGAAGTAACTCATGAAGGAACTAATCAAGTGAAGGAATCAAAAATCAACATGCTTGTGCATAAATATGAACTTTTTAAAATGAAGCATGATGAATCAATAACTGAGATGTTTACTCATTTTACTGATATTATTAATGATCTAAAAAATCTTGGTAAGTCTTATTCTAACAGTGATCTCGTAAGAAAGATTCTTAGATCTTTACTAAAGACTTGGGAGGCCAAAGTGACCGCAATCTAAGAAGCTAAAGATCTGAATATCTTATCCTTGGAGGAGCTTCTAGGATCACTGATGACTCACGAGCTAAGCATGAAACAATACCAAGAAGAAGATATCAAAAAGAAGAGGATAATCACCCTCAAATCCACTGCTCAACCTGATGAAGAATCTGATGGTACAAAAAATGAAGAGCAGGATGAAAAAATGGCCCTCATTATTAGAAGGTTTAAGAAGTTCTTAAAGAAAAGAAGACAAGAAATGAGGAAGAGGCCACCTACAAAAGGAGAACAAAGCAAAGAGAAGGATAAGGAGCAATCCCTTATTTGTTATGAATGCAAAAAATTAGGACACTTTAAGTCTGAATGCCCACAACTGAAGAAGGATCCCAAGAAATATAAGAAGAAGGCCATGATGGCTACATGGAGCGAAAGTGATGAGTCAAATTTCAAAGAAGAAGACTCAAATGAACAAGCCAACTTGTGCCTTATGGCACATGAAAATGAGATAAATACTGAAACTCCTATTGATTTTACCTTTGAAGAACTTCATGAAGTATTTTATGACCTAATTGATGAACTAAAGAAGCTAGGGGTAAAGAACAAAGAATTAAAATCAAAGAATCAATCTTTACTAAAAGAAAATAAGAGTATTTCAAATGAAAAATCAATCCTGTCTCAAAAAAATTTGAACTTAAAAAATAAGATTGCCAAGTTAAAATCAATGGTTGAAAAGTTCACTTTATGTTCAAATAAACTTCATATGATACTTGACAATCAAAAGGCCATTTATGATAAAACCGGTCTTGGATATAACCCTTTAAAGAAATAAAAATTTTTGAAAAATATCTTTATAAACTCATCATATAATAAGTTTTCAAATATAACTTGCTTTAAATGTGGTAGAATAGGACACAAATCCTATTCATATTTTTCTAACAAATCTGAAAATTTCAATGTAAAAAAAAATATGGATTCCAAAAGGAACCATTATGACTAACCAAAAAGGATCCAAAAAAATTTGGGTACCTAAAGTCAAAACTTGATTCTTGTGTATAGGTGTGTCTTGCATCCCAAGGAGCAAATCGAAGATGGTATCTTGATAGCGGGTGCTCAAGACACATGACTGGTGATGAATTTCAATTCATCACACTTGATACTAAAAATGGAGGGATGGTCACCTTTGGAGATAATGGCAAAGAAAAAATCATCAGTATAGGTAACATTGGTATCATTCCTCCAAGTATATTGAAAATATTTTATTAGTAGATGGTTTAAAACATAACTTATTAAGCATCAGTCAATTTTATGATAAAGGATACAAAGTCATTTTTGAATCTTCAATTTGCATTGTAACTAGTCCTATTAATGAAGGTATTAAATTTGTTGGGCATAGACATGGTAATATTTATATGGTAGATTTGAATGATCTTTCCAAAACAAACATGCAATGTCTAGTAGCCTTGAATGCGAAGATTAATGAGACCAGTTGGCTTTGGCATCGTAGGCTTGCACATATTAGCATGCATTCACTTTCAAAACTTATCAAAAAAGAATTGGTTATCGGCTTACCCAAATCAAATTTTAAAAAAGATAAAATTTGTAATGCATGCCAAATGGATAAACAAACATGAGTCTCATTCAAATCTAAAAATATTGTTTCAACTTCTAGGCCATTAGAACTATTGCATATGAATTTATTTGGACCCACTAGAATTACTAGTCTAGGTGGAAAACGATATGGTTTTGTGATTATTGATGATTTCTCTCATTTTACATGGGTCTTCTTCTTAGCACATAAGGATGAAATTTTTCATGTTTTCACAAAATTTTATCGAAAAGTCATAAATAAAAAAGATTTTTCAATTTAAAATATTTGAAGTGATCATGGAATCGAATTTGAAAATCAAGATTTTGAAAAATTTTGTGATGAAAAAGGTATTGATCATAACCTTTCAGCACCAAGGACACCCCAACAAAATGGGATAGTAGAAAGGAAAAATAAAACTTTTGAAGAAATGGCCCGTATCATGCTATGTGAAAGCAACCTTCCAAGATATTTTTGGGCGAAAGCAATTAACACGGTTTGTTATATATTAAACCATGCTTTAGTTAGACCAATTTTAAAAAAAACTCCTTATGAGCTTTGGAAAGAAAGAAAACTAAATATTGCATATTTTTATGTTTTTGGTTGTCGATGTTTTGTTTTCAACAATGGTAAAGAAAGACTAGAAAAATTTGATGCAAAATTCGATGAAGCGATTTTTCTTGGTTACTTCTCTTCTAGCAAAGCTTTTAGAGTTTTCAACAAAAGAACTTTAATAGTAGCGGAGTCAATACATGTTGTTTTTGATGAAACTAACGATCTTCCTTCAAGGAAGAATGAAGGTATTGATGATGCAGATCCTCTTATAGAAGAGATGAAGGAGATCACTCTAAAAAACTCAACCATTCAAGATGATGAAGAACATAAAGACAAACAGGATGAGAAAGATGAAGAACAATAAGAACAACCTCTAGGTACAAATGATCTATCCAAAGAATGGAGGTATGATCACAATCACCCCAAGGAACTAATCATTGGTAATCCTACACATGGTGTAAGAACTTGCTCTTCACTTAGAGATGCATTCAATCATTTTGCTTTTGTCTCTCATCTTGAACCTAAACCCATTGATGAAGCTGAAAAAGATTATAATTGGATAAATATAATGCAAGAAAAACTTAATCAATTTGAAAGAAATAATGTGTGGACTTTAGTTTCAAGACCTAAAAATTATTCAATAATTGGCACAAAATGGGTATACAGGAATAAATTGGATGAACATGGAAATGTGATAAGAAATAAAGCGAGATTAGTTGCAAAAGGTTATAATCAAGAAGAAAAAATTGATTTTGATGAGACCTTTGCACCTGTTGCTAGATTAGAAGCAATTAGACTTCTACTTGCATATGCTTGCTTTATGAATTTTAAGTTATTTCAAATGGATGTCAAAAGTACTTTTCTAAATGGATATATTGCTGAAGAAGTTTATGTAGAACAACCTTTAGATTTTAAAAATTATATTTTTTCTAATTATATTTTTAAATTAAACAAAGTATTATATGGTTTGAAACAAGCACCTAGGGCTTGGTATGAAAGGCTAAGCAAATTTCTACTTAATAATAGTTTTTCAAGAGAAAATGTAGACACAACCCTTTTCATTAAAAAAATCAAAATGATATATTAGTTATACAAATATATGTCGATGACATTATTTTTGAGTCTACTAATGAAACTCTTTGTCAAGATTTTGCTAAGCTCATACAGGGGGAGTTCGAGATGAGCATGATGGGAGAACTTACATTCTTCCTCGGACTCCAAATCAAACAAACAAAGGAAGGAATCTCCATCACCCAAAGCAAGTACACAAGAGAACTACTCAAAAGATTTAGAATGAAGAACTCCAAAGCAATTGGTACACCCATGAGCCCATCATGTAAGCTTGACAAGGATGAAGGAAGTAAAAATGTAGACTTAAAATTTTATAGAGGCATGATTGATTCTCTATTGTATTTAATAGCTAGTAGACCAGATATTATGTTGAGTGTTTGTCTTTGTGCTCGCTTTCAATCAAATCCAAAAAAATCACACTTGAATGCAGTTAAAAGAATCTTTAGATACTTAAATGGTACACAAACTCTAAGACTATGGTATTCTAAGGACTCATTAATTGACTTGATAGGATATTCAGATGCCGATTTTGCTGGATGTAGATTAGATAAAAAGAGTACTAGTAAAACTTGCCAATTTCTTAGAGTTAACTTAATCTCTTGATTTAGCAAGAAGCAAAACTCGGTAGCACTGTCTACGGCTGAGGCCGAATTTATTACAGCAGGAAGTTGTTGTGCTCAGATCTTGTAGATTAAGCAACAACTTGAAGATTTTGACATCAAACTCAATGACACTCCCATAAGATGTGATAACATTAGTGCCATAAATCTAACTAAAAATTCAATTCAGCATTCTAGATCAAAATATATTAAAATTAGACATCATTTCATAAGAGAACTTATCCAAAATAAAGATATAATTCTTGATTATGTTTGTACTAAAAAATAATTGGCTGACATCTTTACTAAGATCTTAAGTGAAGATAGATTTTATGAAATTAGGAGAGAACTAGGAATCCTTGATCCATCAGCTTAAGTATCTCTCTGATTTCAAATTCTTAATGCCAAAAATTCATTGAACCAAATCTATTGAGCTTAATTCTCATTTTTCTTAAGAGCTCAAAAGCTCAAAACTATCATTCACATGATCAATACTTGGTTAAACATCCTTCTCTCAGAGTTTTAAATTTTTTTGAAATTGTCCCATCATTCTTTTGAATTTTTCTGTTCCATGAGTCGACCCTCAGGGTTGATCCTAGGGTAAACTTACAATTTTGTCAAAACCCTTCGGATGCTCTTTTCTTATTGAGAATTTTTTCTTGAGCCGACTCAGCCCTTCGTCTTCTTCCTCCCACCGAACCAAAAGCTCTCCATCTCTTCTCCCTCAAACCAAAGATTTCTCTCAAGTATCTCCTCCCACTGATTTTCATTCTTCAAATCGCTCGTTTAAGAACCAAGTTCCTCTCCTCTTCCTTCTTCATTTGGGACGGTTCGAGCTTGCCCTAGACTCTACCCGTCTTCTCCAAATCAGCACATCACCTCTCCAAAATCTTTGCCTTTCCACTAGAATCTTTTCCTCTCTCTCTTACATTTAGTCTCCAAAGCTCCGTGCAAGTCCTTCTTGTGCAAATGGCTCCCAAAATGAAGTTTCCACAGAGGAGAAAATCTATTCGTGGGTTGGAAGAGAGTGTGCGCAGAAAGAGATTAGCAGCCGAGCCCTCTCCTACTCCAATCCCTACTTCAGGTCCTGCTTCAGCTTCCACTCAGTCTCCAATCAGCCCAAGCAAGGTACCTCTCTCTGATCGAAAAGTAGAATCTGAAAAAAATATTGATTTTAATTTTTTTAAAAAAGAAGGGTTCACTATTGGATTGAAGATTAAGAATCAAGGATGAAAATTTTACTGCTCTTTAAAGAAAAATACTTATATTGATTTAGTCAGAGAATTTTACTTAAATTTGAGCTATTGCAATGGAACAGTGAAACCTACAGTAAAAGGTGTTGATGTTATTCTTGATCCAGTACATTTGGGACAGATACTGCATTTGCCTTATGAAGGCTATACCAATATGAAGCTTCCAATTAAAGAAGAAGGAATTAATGTTATCTTAGGGAGAACTTATACTAAAAGTTTAAATAAATTGGAAGCAAAAATTTTTTCTGTTGAGTTGAGGCTGTTACATCACTTGGTAACCAAACTGTTTGTCCCTAGGAGTGGTAGACATGACCTTCTATCTAGTAGGAATATTTGTATTATGTACCATGTAATCACACAGACCCCCCTGAACCTTCCCGCATTGATGTTTGAGGCCATGAGAGAGACCCTGAACAGGTCCAAGGCTCACTTGCCTTTTGATATAACACTCACCTTAGTTTTTAGGAGGTTCGGAGTCAGTTTTGAGGGGGAGGCAGTTGCTAGACTATCCCATTCCGATACCATCAACCGCCACACACTGCATCGCATGGGTTTTTCTAAGACTGATGGTGATTGGACAAAGGGTGTTGAGGAGAGAGCAGAGGAAGAGGGACTGTCTTTACCTCTTTGTGATCACAGAGCATCCCCAGATATTCAGTTCATATCTGATCACGAGGCTGGTCCTTCAGAGTCTGTGAGGAGGCATGCTTCAGTTTCACAATCAGAGAGCAGGACACATCCTTCAGAGTTCAGACTAGCAGATGATCAGATTGAGATGATGTCCCAGCGTGTTGCCTCCATTCTATCTCAGCAGTTTGTCACTTCAGTCTTTGCTCAGAGATCGACATCCTAGGGTGACTCAGATCAGACTCTGATCCCTTACATTTCTATTATTTTTCAGATGCTTACTGATCAGTCAGTACGCATTGAGCAGCTTGAGGGATGTATTTTGAGATTGATAGACAGAGTATTAGACTTGCAGGGACAAGTATTAGCTTTAGCCCATCCTCAGCCACATGAGGATATCACAGAGGTCTCAGACCTATCTACAGAGGCGGCTAGACTTCGAAGAGTTTTAGAGAGTGGCTTTGACTTCTTGAGGAGAGAGATCAGGGGCTCCAGTGAGAATGCTTCTACTCAGTTCAGTGCCCTGATGCAGTCTGTATCGAGAGCCTTGGATCTTTTGGACACCATCAGACTTTTCCTTATTACACAGTCTGTAGCTTCTCAGGCTCCAGGATCCTCTCACATCTCTACTCGTGCTGGTACCTCTATCCGTGGCCGAGGCAAACGTGGTCGAGATCGTGCTCGTGGACTTGATCCTACATCTCCTCATCCTATCACTGATTCTTTAGATTCTGATCCCTCTAGCCATGACATCTATTAGATCTAGATTAGTTTGTCTCCTATGTCTAGGATCTATCTTATGGGCCTTGTATTTGTTGGCTAATTAACTCTTGGATAGTTTCTATCCATGACTTTTGTATTTTGAGTTGACTCATGTGTATTGGGACACCTTTTATATTCAGTCACTTTTGAATATATATATATATATATATGTGTGTGTGTGTGTGTGTGTGTGTGTGTGTGCGCGCGCGCGCGCGCGCTTTGACTTTCAATAAATGTCTATGAATGTGATCAAATTGAATTGTTGTAATTATGAGATATGAAAAATAACTCATATTAGTACTGAGAAATACTATGAATTGTAATATCTTCTAGATGAGCAAATTGATATATCCTTTATGTTTGCTATGTTGAAGGAGAGTAGAGAAATAAGCATTCAAAGAAGGGGGCTAAAGAAGTAAAATATGGTATCAAAAAGGGAGAGTAAAGAAAATATATCTTTTTTGTCATCTTTCTTTTCTTTTCTCTATCCTTAAAATTTCTTAAGATCTTAATTAATGCTATCAAAAAGGGGGAGTAAAGAAAATTTGTCCTTTCAAGATCCCTTCAAAGGAGGAGTAGAGAATCTTAATTGATGCTGTCAAAAAGGGAGAGTAGAGATCAAAATCGAATTTAAGCAATAAACAATAAAGAAATGAGCAATAAGCAATAAAGAAATTAGTAATAAGCAAAATTGTTAAGCAAATGTATCAAAGAATCAAAATCGTCAGCTTCTTTTTTATCTAATTTTCAAAGCAAATGAATCTATAAGTAAATTTCAAATTGATCTTCAAACTGCTTATGATGTATTTCGTTCAAATACTTGGCTATGATATTGAAGTGATGCATCTTCATAAATTTGAAATTCATGTTCAATGCTTTATATATGCTTTTGCTCAAGTGTTTTGTCATCATCAAAAAGGAGGAGATTGTTGCTTCTTGAATTGATTTTAATGATTACAAAGTATTTAAGGGGGTTACTAATGATTTTGGCTTGAAAAAAAAATTATTATATTTCAGGAGCAAAATCATAATTTTATCAAGTTCTGATTCGGAAGCCTCAAGAGCAAGAACACAAGATTTGTAATCTATTGGAGGTAATTTTAATATTTTTGAATATGTATTTCGAAAAAAAATTATATTTATATATTTGAGTCGATCCCATGAGTCGACTCATGGTTAAAGGGACTGAACGGCACGCTGAATTCTTTGACTGGCACACTCTATGAGTCGACCCCTAAGCATGAGTCGACCCTATGAGTTGACCTCTGCTGCTGTGTAGGCCAAAATTACAGAACAGTCATTTTTTATTCTATGCCACAGAAGTCGACCCCATGAGTCGACTCATGAGCATGAGTCGACCCTATGAGTCGACCCCTGTGACGGAAAAATTTCACAACGACTAGTTTTCAGCTCATTTTGACTGTATTTAATGCCCATTTAATGTGCTCTAATAGCTCTATTTCAGCCCAGATTACTCTCCACCATTATTTGAAGTTATAAAAAGCACTTAAAGGAGGGAATCAATAAGGTTTTTTGAAAAAGTTCTTCAAGCATTCATTTCAACCCTAAGCAAGAGCCCTCTTAAAAGTTCAAGAAGCTTTTATTTCAAGTTCATCAACCCCTCAAGAGCTCATTCAAGTCTTCAACCACCTTGAGAGAAATCAAAAGAGCTTCGTTCTTATTGTATAAAGTGTATTTAAAGCTTTATTTGCTCATTAAAGGAGCTACATCTGTATTTTTGTGTGATTAATTGTTATACTCTATTTTTGAGTTAATTTTTTTATTTTGGAAGGGTTCCAAAACATGGAAAGGTTGATCCGAACCTTGAATCGGATTGTATTGGGTTGGCTTGTACCCAAAAAAAAAGTGTTCTAGCTTGGAATAGCTAGAGTCGGCGGTTCTGATGTTGTATTCGGTTTGAATACGGTTTAGTGGATTTGAATTCTCAAGTAGGAGCTTGAAGAGTGGATGTAGGTGCAAGGTTGGCACCGAACCACTATAAATCTTTTTATTTGTATTGTACTTACTTGCTCTTCTTTTAAATTTCTTTATCTTCTTGCATTCTTGCATCCAACTTCTACACCTTGCATAAATTTTACTCTCCACATTTATCCTGCTCATTCTTAAATAATCCTCATCGTTGTAAGTTAATTTTAAATTTTTAAAAACTCAATTCACCCCTCCTCTTAGGTTGCATAGCTGGGCAACAAGATAGAATAGAACCTACAGAATTACGTATAAAAGAGGTATTGACTGATCGGATCATTAAATCATGATTACGAATCATAAAAAGAATGAGACTTACTAAGAGTTAGTAAGTTATAGAAGGATCGAAAAAAATCCCACTGGACTGGGACTCTGTCAAATTATAATTGTTGCATATTATTTGATTTGATCAAATATTAGGATTGGATTCTAATCGAATTAAATCAAATTTAATTTGATTATTTTTTATTTAAGTTTGACTGAAATTAGGTTTCACAAGTTTAATGAGATTAGATCTAATGAATACTTAACCCAAACCTATCTAGGTTAGGTTTAACCTAAGCTTTAACAATATTTGATTTGGATTGGATCCTAATCAAATTAAATCAGATTTAATTTAATTAGATATATTTTGAGTTGAGTCAGACTGGATTTCATAAGTCAAATAGGATTGGATTCAATAAATGCTTGACTTATGTTGAAACCTAAATCTAATTGGACTCCAAGTTTTATTTGGTTTCCAACCAACTTTGATCCAAGTCCACAGAGGAGATCACACCAAAGGCCCCATGTCCAAGGACCTTCACACCCCAAAAGTTTTGTATGTGAAATTTCTTTTATGCCGTAGAGAAAACATAGGAAAGAAAGGGGTGGGGCGGCAACTAAGAGATAGAGTCCTACTCTATCTCAACAAATCCTTAACCCTAGAGTTGAATTTAAATAGAGGGAATAAGGGGACACCTCCCCATGAGATAAGATCAAAAGGAGGGATGCCCCCTGGCTAGGATGTGAGAGGTTTGTGCGTGGAGTTTTCTTTTGGATGCCGCATCTTCAATGTGGAGAGAAAAGGATGGGACACCCACTTCCTCTTTCTTCTTTCTAACAACCAAGAGTTGGTTGTTGATAGGTAGCTCTCTCTCTCTCTCTTTTGTCCAAAGGTTGGACATGTCTCTTTCTCCTTCTCCTTAAAAGATGTCTAAGAGTTGGACATGAATAAAATTGGATTTGATCTGATTTTTCTCTCCTTATTGGTCCATGAGATGGACACAAAATTCTCCTCTACCTTTCTTAGATCTAGTCTAAAGGTTGGACAAGAAAGGAAGAAGAAAGATATTAGATCTCTTATCTTCTTCCATAGATCTTCATATTTTCTTTTGAGAAGAGAAAAGAAAAAATGAAATCAGATGTGATCTAATTTCGTCCTCCTCTTTTAGATCTATTTGATTCTTTTGAGAAGAGGATCAAAAGATCAAGCCGATTCGATAATCTAGAGAGCGATCTCTGTAAGAGAGCTAGCACCCAAATGAGATTGAGACCTTCTGATCAGATCAATCTCGATGGATACCTGTAGAGGTCAGACACTTATGCGGCTATGATGAAATCTCGAAGATATCCATGGACCATCAAATCGTTGTGACGATCTACCTACGTAAAGGTATGAAATCTTGATTCCCTTCATAGATCTTTAATCTTGTAATTAATGATGATACCAAGTTTATTTGAGATATGATCTCTTTATGCATACTAGTTAGATTAGATCTAATTATTGATCTGAATCTTAGAATCATTCTAACATAAGATTATCTTAGTATAACGGTTAAAAATTATGCTGAATAGTTGTCCTAGAATGATGTTAAGAATTCAAATCTGAAATTTTTATTCCGCTGCAATCTCTATGTAGATTAAATTTTTTAAAATTTTTGCATGCATACCTGTTGCCATATGATGTCGACATTCAATAGTGGTATCAAAGCCATTTCACTAATGCAAAGTTAAGATCTAGATTTCAGATCTGAAAATTATTTTCAAATCTAAAAATCTGAATTTTGATTGATCATGAAGATGATTTCAGATCTGAAAATCTGATTTTCAAATCTAAAATTAAGAATATTCATAATTAAGGAGATAAAATTTGTGATCTAAAAATCTATTTTCAGATCTAAAATCTGAATAGCTGAAATTCATATGATGGATCTCAAGATCTGAAAATTATTTTCAGATCTGAAATTCAGATTGCTTAATGTTCATGTGATTGTTTTCAAGATCTAAAAATTATTTTTATATCTAAAAATTTAATTTCTTATAATTGTTAATCTAAAATTAATGATTATTAAAAGTCATATGATGTCTTGCTTAATTAGAGTTTTCAAATCTAAATTTTATCTTAATGTTCATGCATCTTAGATTTTAAATTTAATTTACATGTGATGTAAATTTTAATAGATCTGAATTTATCTTTATTATATGTTCATGCATGAGATATTGTTCATAGATAGAGACCTGTCTTGATGTGAACAATGATAGTATAGATGTATTTAAATTAGAATAATTTGATTGAATATAAGATAAAATTAATTGAGTCAATCTAAGTTCATCCTGATATAAGGTTATCTTGACATAACAAGGGTCGTTATATTGTAAGATTGTTCTAGGATGAAAAGAGATTGATCAAATACCATAAGAAATTTAAGCATGAACATAAAAGATTATGTGATAATCATAAGGATTATAAGATAATCATAAGAACTATATGATAGTCATGTGTGTGTTTTCATGAATACATTTAGTGATCATCTTGAATCACTACAAATCTTTGGAGTAGAGTTGTATAATCAATGCACAATAATTTGGTTAGCAATTTGCAACCCGTATGACATAAACCAATTTGATGAGGCAGCAACAGGCCGATCCGAGCTCCATCGTCGGTTCGAGCTCCGTTGAGTGCTCTCCATCCCCAGCTCGTTCTCCAAATGTCGATATTTGTCGGCTTATTGATATATTTTTTATTTTAAATATTTTATAATTTTAATTTAATATAATAAAATTTATTTATCAGTTTATTATATAAATTTTTTATTTTAAATTTTTTAATTTATAAAAAATATTATACATATAAATTTAAAATATATATTCATAAATTTTTTAAAAAAAATATGACTAAATTATTAGTGATGAAATTATTTTTGATGAAATATTCATCGCCAAAAATATTTTACTAACATAATTTAATTTATCAATAAATATATAATTAATAGTGATAAAAAATTATTCATCGTAAATAATTATTAGTGACATAAATTTTTATTAGAAATTATCTTATTTGTAATAAAATTTTTATCGCTAATATTATTCAATTTTATTATTTTTTTATTAAATTAATAGCGATGAATTATTTTCATTGTAAAAAATATTTTTTATGATGTAAATTTTTTATCGCTAAAACTTTAGAAATAATAGCAATGAAAATATTTTCATTGCTATTAATTTTTTATTTATCATCGATGATTTTTTTTATCGTAAATATCTTTTTTTAGATTAAATTTTTTTATCTTTTTTTAATAATAAAAAATATTCATCACAAATATCTTTTATTAACGATAAAATTTATTTATTCATCATAAAATATTATCAACGATGGGATTATTTGTGATAAAATATTAGCGATCAAAATTTCATCGCTAATATGTATTAGCGACGAAAATCGATTATTAGATATGAAAAATTTTTGTCACTAATAACCAATTTTGTTGTAGTGTGGTTGATCGATTGGTGTCTAATATTGTAAATGTGTGGTGCTCTCAAGCCTTGGGAGGCCATGAGAGGAGTCACGATGATGGCTTCAGGAGGCTAGGACCAGGTATGAGTCATAGGTCTAAGATGGGAGAGGTCTTAGGGTGAAAGTCTATTTCTACAGTAGAGGAGTCGATTCTGATCTAGATGGAGTCGACTCAGACTAGGTCGAGCTTGCTCGAGATCTTGAGAGAGCTAGCTCAAATATAGAAAAGAGGGCGGGTTTCACTGGCATGCACGGTGGCATGACAGTCGAGCTGGCTCAAGGTCTGATCGAGCCAGTTCGAGCTGGAAACAGAACGGTACATGGATTCTGGTTTCGGCTAGGATTGAATTTGATCCTAAAGGTCTTGAGGTCATGTTTGGGAGGTCTTAAGAGGATTAACTCAAGGGCTTTGGTTGGGATTATGTCCAAGGGGTGAAAACATGTGAGACATGGATGAGACATAGTTCGGTGAATACTTTCATGTATTGGGTTGAGCCAAAGAAAGTTTTTGATCAGGCCTAATAGTTGTGTATAAATATACATAGGTAGTATTAGGATTTTACATGATGAAAGGAGTGGAATAAAAATCTTTTCTTCCTAACTTTCTCTCCCTCTCTGGTTCCAACACCAAACCCTACCATCCTTTTCTCTTCTTTGTTATTTACTGGAGTAACATCTAGGTTCCATGCAAGGTGTTTACGATTAGGTATGGATGGGTCATATCAGAGTTTCCACAATAATTGGTGTTAGAGCCTGATTATGTGGAGGAAAGAAGAAGATGCTAAGATCAAGTTTCAGCCTGATTTTCTGCAGTGCCTAGGTTTTTCCTTATTTTCTTCCATGGTTGAGGTGATCTCCCAATTAGGTGGAGCATTTTGACTCAAGGAAAGGTTGAAAGAAAGTGGAGGAGATCTATTTTAGATCTGATCCTATTTTGGGGTTGTGAGGTGTGGTATTGTAGAAGGATTTAGAGCTAACTGGTTGCTTGAAGGGTGCGATGGCTTCAAACGGGTTTAAGGTGGAGTTTGAGAAGTTGATGGCAAGGAGAACTTCACCTTGTGACAGCAGTGGGTGAAGGATTTGTTGGTACAGCAATGGATCTATAAGGTCTTGGTACAAAAAAGACTGAAAAAGACCTCTGTTGAGGATTGAGAGGAGCTGGAGGAGATTGCCTTCAGCACAATCAGGATATACTTGGTGGATCAGGTATTACCAGAGGTTAGCATGGAGATCATGGTGAGAGGTCTTTGGAAGAAGCTAGAGAAGATGTACATGGAGAAAAATATAACAAATAAACTCTAACTGAAGAAACAGTTATATAGCTTGCAGATGTTCGAAGAAGGTGATCTAGTTAGTCACATCCAGAGGTTCAATCAGGTGTGTTCTGATTTGTTAAATATGGATGTGAAGATCGAGGAAGAAGATCGGGTGTTGTTGCTACTATGCTCACTTTCATCGACATACGATGGTCTGATCACAACCTTGGTATACGGCAAGGAGTCCTTGGAGTATGAGGAGGTTGTGAGTGCTTTGAGATCAAACGAGCAGTGAGAAAAGATCTGCAAGGAAGTCTTTACTTCAGAGGCGTTCGCTGTTCATGAGAGATGAAGAAGGCTTGGGATGACAGAGAAATCTAAGGATAGATTGGAGAAGGTTCTGAGGTGTTATAAGTGCCATAAGACTGGACACTTCAAGAAAGATTGTCCGTTGCGGAAGAAAATAGGAGAAGAGAAGGACTTCATCGGTACAGTCGCTGAAAGTGAAGGGATGGATGATCTCTTGATAGTTTTGGAGGAGTCCGTGGGGTACGGAGGATCCGAGATGGCTTTAGAGAGATCCATAGAGTGTGGAGGGTTTGAAGGAGCAACGATGGAGGTTGAGGCACAGCTGGGACACAAGCAACTACGGGATGCGACAGAGACACAATCGAAGATAAGTGGTCAGGGAGTCATGGCACGGATGTAGCCTGAAGATCCAAAATATAGGCGACTGCATGGAGTAGCACGGAGGCAACTGGGAGACAGGCAACTGTGGACTACAGGGATGGCTCAGAGGCAGCTGGAAGACAGACAGCCGCAGACTAAAGGAGCAGTAGAGAGGCAACTAGGAGATAGATAGTTGGACGACAGGATGGATGCAGCCAGGACACAGAGGGCGGCATGGGGCTGCAGTGCAGGCACGACCAGAGAGAGGCAGTGGTGGAGCTACAGTGCAAGCACAATCATGGAGATAGACGACTGTGGACTGTGGTACAGGTGCAACCGGGGAGACAAGTAGTTGCAGAGCTGCGGTAGAGGCATAGCTGAATACAGACGACTGTGGGACAGATGCACAGCTGGACTATAGGTGGTTGCAGAATTCTAAAATTTAGGTGGAGGCTGTGGAGTACCGAAACTAAGAAGGATACCTTGAAGGATGCAGGCTTCGAGTTCTTTGGAGGCAGAGGCACGCAGGATGCAAGGACAATGCACAGGGCATGATGCACAGGAGATCCACTATGGCGGCAGTGGATGTGAATGAGTCGGGTGCGTGAGCATGGAGTACTGGAGGACAACAGGATACTGGAGGGTGCCAAGAGACAAGCAAGACAGCAGGATCATGCAGGTAGATTGTGTGGGGTTTGTCATGGCTTGGGGCACCAAGGTGGACATTATTGTGAATGTGTGGTGCTCCCAATCCTTGGGAGGCCATGAGAGGAGTCACGACGACGACTCTGAAAGGCTAGGACCAGATATGAGTCCTAGGGCTAGGATGGAAGAGGTCCTAGGATGAAGGTTTGTTTCTACAGTAGAGAAGCTGACTCGGATCTGAGTAAAATTGACTTGGACTGGATCGAGCCGGCTTGGCACCCTGAGAGAGCCAGCTCGAATATGGAACAAAGAGTGGGTTTCACTAGTCGTGTGGTGGCATGATAATCAAATCTCGAGCCGGCTCGAGCTAGGAACAGAATGGTGCGTGGATTCTAGTTTCGTCTAGGATTAGATTTGATCCTAGGGGTCTTGAGGCCTTGTTTGGGAGGTCTTAAGGGGGTTAACTCAAGGGCTTGGGTTGGGATTAAGTCCAAGGGGTGAGAGCATATGAGATATGATTCGATGAGTACTTTCATGTATAGGGTTAAGCCAAAGAGAGTTTTTGATCGGGTCTAATGGCTGTGTATAAATATACATAGGTTGTATTAGGGTTTTACATGATGAGAGGAGTGAAATAAAGATCTTTTCTCCCTAACTTTCTCTCCCTCTCTGGTTCCAATGCCAAACCCTAGCATCCTACTCTCTTCTTTATTGTTTGCTGGAGTAACATCCAGGTTCCACGTGAGGTGTTTATGATCAGATATGGATGGGTCGTACCGAAGTTTTCACAAGATCTAAGACAAGGGATAGAATGGTGGTTACTTAATTAGGATCGTTGCTCATGCACAGAGAGCCTCCCACCAATCTTGAACTTATCTGGCTAATTTTGTTGATTAAGGTTTTAATTAGGTGCCTAGGTTTTGAGTTCACCACACATATTGCAGTTGCATCTTGATTCAATCTTGGTGAATCAAGTTAAGATCTCTCTAGTAGATCCATGTTAATTGTAGAGTTATATTGGATGTAAATAAATAATTAAAATTAAAGAGATCTAAATTAAATCTCCTCAATTAGATATTAAGTCGAGCGATCTTTCACCATTGTAGATGTGCGGGCCCTTTCGGATGTTGATTATTCTCAGTTGGTCATAGTGGTTCAGTTGCATCAAGGAAGATGTAACCACTCTATAGCATGAGATGTTCCTGGATAAAGATGGGATTGGGCTCAATAACTATCAGCTGAGGGACCCAATGACGGCTTTACACCTGCTGGTGAGCAGTGGATCTGACTTAACTAAGGAATAAGACCAATAACTATCAGGTGAGGCTTTAGGACCTAAAGACCAAAAATCATTGCAATATGCTGGAGAAGTATTGGATAAGAGTTGTCCACTCATTGGTTGACATATCTTCAATAACTATCAAATGAGATAGTTTGCCAATCGGTGGGACCGTAGTACTCACTAAAAATTCTTGTCATGAATAGTTTTGTCTCTCTACCCAAAGAGTGTAAGAGATTCAAGAAAATAGTGGAAACATATTTGTTTTAAAAATTTTTAGAATAAATTTTAAAATCAATTATAAATATTTAACTAGAATCTCTACTCTTTGATAGAATTAAAAACAAACTTTTAATCCTCTAGTTTAGAACCAATTGACTAATCGATCAAGTTATAAAGACTGACTCAAAAATCTAAAATAGTTTTAAGTTTTGAGAAGTTGAGATAATCAGGATATTCCTATGTCACCAAATCATCTGACATTGACCAAAGAATAATTAGTTCATAATCATTATTTGATAATGATTAAGGATTTGGATGAGCTTGAGAATCTCAGTATGTCCAAGCACAAGAAATTGTGAATGGATTTGATCCTACAATCCTTTACCAATTCATATAGAAGTTTATAGTAAACTGCCGCATAAATAAAATTGATTGCACCTTGGTTGAGTTGGTGACTACCGATGGAATCTTGAAGAGTTCAAGGAAAAAGAGTTCATATATACCTGGAGAACCTAGAAAAAAAGGATAAGAGACATACCTTCAGAAGGTATGTTGGATCTGCTCGATATTAGTATCTGAATAGATAGTGAGTGCCGTAGGATTTGAGACATCTAGTGATTAGATAAACACAATATATATGGTACATCAGGTTTGATCATATTGGAGAGGACAGAATAAATAAATTAAAAAAGTATGAGCTCTTAGGCTCGTCAACTCTCGAGTCATTTTCGATTTATGGATTCTTCCTTCATGAAAAGATGGCCAAACAACCCATTGTGGGACATGGGGTGAGGACCACTAATGTACTTGTCCTGATACATTTTGATGTATGCAGCTCATTTGATGAGCTGGACAAAGGGTGATTCTCTTTACTTTATTATTTATATTGGTGACTGTTCATAGTATGGGTATATGTATGAGACATAAATCTGAAATCTTAAAAAATTTAAAAAATTCAAATATGAAGTAAAGAAATAAATTGAAAAGCTCTTAGAGTTTTTTAACGAGATCGAAGAGGTGTATGCCTTAGTGGGAGTTTCTAACCTATCTCAAAAAATTGGTATAGTCTCATAATGGACTCTTCCTGCTGCACCTCAACTTGATGGGATGTCGAGAGCAGAAATAGGACTCTATTCAATATAGTCTGATCCATGATCAGCATCTATCACTGAACTTTCCTTATTTTCTTTAGGAATAAGATTTACTTAATGAATAAGAGTTTCCTCTAAGTCTTTCCTATCATGTCGTATGAGATATGGTATGGTAAAGATGTCCGACCCATGTCAAGTATTGATGGGGGATAAGTTAGAGGTTAGATCTATAAGACTCGTTTCAGAGTATCCTAAGGGTTTTAGGAATACTTTCTTCCCAGAGGATCATAATATAATTGTAAACTGACATGCTATATTCTTAGAAAAATAGTTTGTCCAAGAGAGAAATAATGGAGAAAATCTAAGCTTAAAGAAAAAATCTCTTAAGAGCAATGAGTCATAGAACCTATAGAATCTATTTATGTCGGTCAGTACATGTAGTCTGTCCACCTTATAATCTCCTATCTTACTCAAAGATACTTAGGTATTTTGATAGAAGATGTTGAGGAAATATTCCTCGAAGGAGATAGGGAACATGATTTTGATGTGATCAAATGTTTTTTAAGGAAAATATGTGTTTATAAAGATCAGTGGGAGTATTGTCACGATCCTCGTATTATACATGGATGACATCATCCTGATTAGGAAAGTTATTCCTATACTGACATTAGTTTAAAATTTAGTTGTCTAAACAAATTCTCCATGAAGGATCTCGAGAAGCATCCATTAAAGATTTATGAGATAGATCTAAGTCTATGAGATGACCTAAGAGGGTGCTAAATCTTTCACAGAAAATATGCATAAAGGAGATGCTGAAAGGGTCTAGCATGGATAACTCCTAGAAGGGTTCTACCCTTTAGGCATAAGACCGATCTCTCTAAGAAGATGTGTTCTGATACATTTGTGGAGATTCAGTATATGAGCTATATCCCTTATGCTTCAGCTAAAGGGAGCTTCATGTATGTCTTGCTATGCATACAACCCGATATAGACCTTGCTGTGATTGTTACGAGCAAATATCAATTAAATTTAGGCTGAGAGCATTGGATAGCTATGAAAATATTTCTAAGTACTTGAGAAGCACTTAGGATATGTTCATAGTCTCAGGAAGGAGAAGAAAATTGAGGATACAAGGATTCACAATTCAAACTTGATGTCTGATATTGATGGTAGAGTCTACATCAAGATATATTTTTTTAAGCAATGGGATTCAATAAATTGAAAGAGTTCCAAACAACCGATCATTGCAGATTTTAGAAGCCAAGTATATCGTTGCTTATGAGGTAGCTAAGAAAGTATTCTGATTTATTGTAGAACTAGGTGTAATGTCATGAGATGATACAATATTGTACTATAGCAATATAGATATCATAGCTCTAGCTAAGGAGCCAAGGTCTCACTAGAGTTCTTAGCACATGAAAGTGATAATTCGCGACTATTTCGAGAAGTAAGACTTCGAGGACTAGAGTAGACCCCATGAAAATATGATGGGTCCACTGATTAAATGATTTAGCTAGCCAGGACTAAAGTACATCTTGAGAAAATGGAACTTAAGTTTATGACAGATTGGCTTTAGTACAAGTCAGAGATTATTAGAGTATGCCCTAGAAATCAATCAGACCGATACATTAATTCTTTTTGAAATATAATTTTATATTTGATCTAATTAATTAGGATAGTTAATTGCCATTCATGTAGTGTAAG
Source organism: Elaeis guineensis (assembly GCF_000442705.2). Lineage (NCBI taxonomy): Eukaryota > Viridiplantae > Streptophyta > Magnoliopsida > Arecales > Arecaceae > Elaeis > Elaeis guineensis. Next base: position 84,203,077 of record NC_025993.2, read on the forward strand.
TGTCCATGAATCATCTAAGGAATTAATAAGATGATGACACATATTCTCAAGAGTTGAGAATTTGATGTATGTATCATTGATGGTTAATTTTTAAATTGCTCCCAATCAAAAGATCATCATAAGGATGGTGATTGTTCTGATAAGATTGGTACATGGATCACTTTTTTTAGGATAGATGAGTCTTGAATTTATAGTGTGGTGATACTGGAGTAAAAATACAGGACGTTGTTAAAGAATAATAATACCGAGCGTTATTAAAGAATAATGATACCGAGCATGATCAACATGAAAAATCATTTGGATGTCACTCACTCATCAGTGACATTCTCGATGCTGTAATGATGTGACTAGTTCTCTGACCTAAGGTACCTCGACTGTTCATAATGAGGTTGCTGTAGTTTGACTACACCATAACTCAGTCTCCTAGCCATACGGTGCCTTGAGATGTATGTTGGTTGCAGTAAGTTTATTAAAGGAATAGGATGTGCACTTAAATAGGATCTATTGATCTTAATAGTTAGGGAGTAATCCTATATGATTTACGAGATTGAGTTTGAAAGACCTTGACCAAGAAAGTGTGAATGATGGAAAGAAGTTTCCATCAAGTTTCACGAATAAACTCATGTCGAATAAATTTTATATATGACAGACGATAGGGTTTGATGAGTTTTCTATAACCTCCATCTTATCGAGACTCATGATAGAAAAAATGAATCATATGATAACTATACCTAGATATTTATTCTTCTGTTCTACTGGATTGCCACTACATTCTGCTCGACGTCATTGGTGGATTGTGAGATCAATGAGCATTATTTTGATGGTCAATAATTTTTGATTGATGAGTTAAAATTATTTCAATCCATTAAAAGAAGTTTCAATAATATTTTGATAGAAATTAAAATATATCTTACTATTAGACAAAATAGAACCTATTGGGTCATACATAAAAAAGATCTTGACTGATCGGATCGTTGAATCATGATTTCGAATTGTAAAAGGAATGCAACTTACTAAGAGTTAGTAAGTTATAAGAGGATCGATAAGAGTCCCACTGGATTGAGACTCTGTTAAATTATAATTACTGTATATTATTTGATTTGATCAAATATTAGGATTGGATCTTAATCGAATTAAATCAAATTTACTTTGATTATTTTTGGTTTGAGTTTGACTCAATTTAGATTTCACAAGTCTAATGAGATTAGACCAAATGAATACTTGACCCAAATCTATCTAGATTAGATTTGACCTAATCTTTAGCAATATTTGACTTGGATTGGATCCTAATCAAATTAAATCAAATTTAATTTGATTAGATATGTTTTGAGTTAGATTCAGATTGGATTTCATAAATCTAGTATGATTGGACTCAATAAGTGCTTGACTTATGTTGAAACCTAAATCTAATTGAACTCCAATTTTTATTTGGTTTCCAACCAACCTTGATCCAAGTCCAAAGAGGAGATCACATGAAAGGCCCCACGTCCAAGGGCCTTCACACCCCAAAAGTTTTCTACGTGAATTTCTTTTATGGCATGGAGAAAACTTAGAAAAGAAAGGGGTGGGGCGGCAACTAAGAGATAGAGTCCTACTCTATCTCAACAAATCCCTAACCCTAGAGTTGAATTTAAATAGAGGGGATAAGGGGATGCTGTTGGGAATTGTATCCTAAAATCAATCATGTGACGATTGAGTTTCTCTCTGTATATGAGTTATTGATTAATGAATAATAGTTATTCTAACATTTTTCATCATAAAATTACATCTTTCTTGAACTCTTGTGTTGTGATAAAGTTCTTAGAACTATGTTAGTGTATGATAAAGAGATGATTTATCATATAGTTCTGAAACATGTTCATGATCAAATGATACATCATTACAGAACGATGATGTTTATTGAGTGGAGGTCGTTGTATACCATATAGGTTGGTTGTCCTTTTAATCGAGGAGTGTGGTGATATTGGTATGGCATATAGGTAGATGTGGGAATACATTGTCACTGAACAAGTGACTCACTTGCTGAGCTTTCTGCTGTCAAAAGCTACTCGTGAAACACATGGATATAAGTATCCTTTAGATCTGAGATCACTATAGTGACTTGCAAGTAACTCACTGTGCTTTGATACTGGACTATCTAGATTTCTAATGCAGTGACGGAAGGCTACTGGGTACAATCAAGTATTTGTGAAGTCTGTGTGTGGATCAAGATGGGATTGACCCCTCTGAATTATTGAAGTTGATGTATCACTATATTTCAATTAGCAAAGCCTTGGCCAAAATAATCCATGAGATGGATTTGAATGGTTGAAATACAATATGGATGAAGCAATCTCGGTTGACAGTTAACCTGAGACCATCCTAGAGCATTTAGGGTCAAAAGAATGAATTATATGATAACCATGTGTATGAGTTTTGAAATATTTCTTTGCAAAAATTTGACCTATCTAGATGTCGAAAACTATTGCTAGATGATATCTTGATTAGTGCAGAAATTGATTCTTGTGCTACCGGCTTAGTGTTTGAACCTATGGAGTCACACATACAAGTCAGACAAAGTAGAAAAAAATGGATCTATGTTTATATGTCCAATTTGAAAGTACTAGACTTGATTGAACATACAAGCTAACTTGATTGAGAATTAAGTTATGGGTCAAACGGGATTGAAGAGTTGACTATGTCTAGCTAGCACTACACATGCGGTTCAGATTCGATCTCGGAGATGAACAGTTTCTGATCTATGATCCATAGAGCATATGAAATATTGAATTTAAATGCTAATTAATTTCAGATTAGATTTAAATTAATTAGGTTTAATTGAGTCAAAATCTAAGTTAGACTTGATATAAAAATCTTAAAGAGTTTGGGATTGACAGCCTTTTAAAATTATTTCAAACCAGCTTCGAATTGGATTCGAATCGGATCCATTTTGGATGAGATATGAGAAATCCTTCTTACACTGGGATTTTACTCCAATATGGGCTGACCAACACCTAGAATGGTTCTGGTTTGGGGTATCCCATGTGGGTGAGGGATTGGGTGCAAAGTGGTTGTCATAAGTGATGGCAATTCTATCTCATGTAGGAATCCTTCTTTCATGAGTATTGGACTGATTCAAATCAAATTTGAGTTAGGAGTCCTATACTTATTGAGTTATGAGATTCATCTATAAATAGAGAGGATCTCTACCTATAGATGCATAAAAAATAGAAAACAAATCAGATTGAGAGAAGAGAGAAAGAGAGAGAGAGGCATGAGAAGAGAGGAGCCCTTCTTCTTCTCCTTGGCCTCTACCCTTTGGTGCTGCCCCTCCTCCCTTGGCGTGGACCCTCCTTGAGCATCCCACTTGCTGGTGTGAGATTTTACACCAGCACATCTTCTCCCTCATTTGATTGGGTTGCGAAGATCGGAGTTCATCCCACTTTCCTACGGCATTTGGCGTGTATGCGAAGTAGAGGATCTGCACATCCAGGTCTCTGCGAAGGATTATTTTAGATTTTTGAGATTTGATCTCTGGTTCTACTACTAATTAGATAAAAATTTAATTTTTATTTATGTAGATTAATAAAAAAAAATTTAGATGCACCCTGGGTCATCCAAAGAGAAATAGTTTTCCTTTCCTTCAATTGGTATCAGAGTAGGTTTGAAATACATGCATTCATAACTAAATTTTTTGAGATTAATTACATAAGATATAATTGAAATTTTTTATAAAATATTAAATCTGATTTAATTCTATTTGTATAAAATTTTTGATCTGATTTTGATTGGATTAGATGAGCCTAATCAATTATTGATTAAGGTTGTTATAAGTTTGTTATAACAAAATTTTACTGTTGCTGAATTTTTTATGAAATAATAATATGAATTAAAATCTATTTTAAATTTATTTTAATAAAATTTTAATATTATTAGTTTCATAATGAAGTAAAATTTATTTTAGATCTGAATTGAATCTATTTTGATGAATATTTAGATCTGAATCCTATCGAAATTTAGCACTACGCAAAAATAGATTTTATCAAAAAATTATTCCTTATGCATTCATATTTGCATCTAATTAATTTTTTATATGATATCAAATCTGAAATTAATATTTTATAATTAGTATAAGATGTATTTCAGATCTGATATGATGTATATGATGCATCAAATCTAATTAGATTAGATGAAGAATATGATTGATAAGATTCAGAACATGTTCATGACATAAATAGTTTTGTCAATAATTATCTGTTGATATGATTATATATGAAATTAAATTTTAGATCTTAATAGCCTAGTACTCAGATTGATACGATCATCAGACCATCCGATCATAGGAGATTGAAGAGATTAATCTCTCTTTTGTCTATTCGATGGGTTCTCTTATGACGTGTAGGGGTGTCATTGTGATCTGATTTTATGAAGAAGAAAAGCGAACAGATTTTTATGTATTATTTTGATCATAAATATATCTAGATTAGATATAAAGTAATTTATGATTCATTACAATAAGATAAAATTTAGATATAAAATTATTTTAAATCTGAATTACATGTTACATAAGATATAATCCATATCGATCTAAAAGTTGTCATGATGCGTGAGATGTATATATGAAGTTTAGATCATACCTATATATATTTAATTATTAAATATATTATAAAAAAAAATTTTATGTATTGAAATATATGGTATGCTTCACCTGAAATCCTGATAGAATAGTTCTACAGATTGAAATATATATTTCATACACTTAATTTTGAATTAAGCTTTGAATGATTTAGATTTGAGAATTGAAGATCATTAAGACACCACATAAATCGATGGGCAATGGGTTAGCATGAATCAGATCCTTCTAATGGGTTGGATCTAAGGTTAGAAATACACATAGATTAAGTAGAGAAATTGGTTAAATTTAATCAAGTATTGAATTAGATTAGATCAGAATTTCTCTAGATCAATCTCAATAGTTGAAGTTTGATCAAGTCCATGTGTTTAACCCTAATAAATGGACCATGATCATGGCTACGTGGTTGAGTCCGAATCTTCTGGTGGATCAAATCAAAACTAATTAACCAATTAGTGTCTAAGGTAAGTTTGGCAGATTCGATCAAGTGATTTTTAATTGGAAGCTATTCACCCAGATGCATCTACAGTGAGTTAAGGGCATATCCCTTCCACTGATCTCACTTACCTGGCCAACATGATAAATTATATTTTGATTAGATCACTAGTCGATTCGTATAGACCCATGCCATTAAGGTGAATCAGTGTGACTAATTTAGGTATCTTTAGACCAGCTTGTGTTTGATTCTATATGACATGGTGAAGTCAGTGGAAGGATTTGTAGCCTGCAGGTCGACTTCTTCTCTTATTATCAGATCAATAAAATTAAATCTTCTAAATTATTAGGTCCATAAAATGAAAAAGTTATGAGATAACTTGATCATAGCCTCCCATTAAGGTGTGTGATAATAAGTCCAATATTTCAAATAAGCATCGGAGGCACCACACGCCTGGTGTCTATTATGTATTGGAATTGTCATTCATCATATGACCATCATGATGTACCTTTAGATTAATGCTCAGATTGGTCGAGCCATACTCGGGCTTGGATATCCATTTGTTGGATGTATTTGGTGTGTCATGTTAATGGTTGGACCTAATTAGGATTTTCAGTGGAGGCGCCACCGCCTACTGAAGGGATGTCTGAGGCAAAATCTAATTGCTAGAAGTTATTTAGAGAAATAATTGATTATGAACCTACCCATGAATGCACTAGAGTTGATCGAGTCACACTCAGGCCCAAATTCAGTCTGTGTAGAACCTAGTACCCGCTAAAGAATAAGTATAATTCTTTGAGTTGAAGGTAGAGGCTACCAATTTGTTAAAAATAGTAGGAGAACCTTTAGACTAAAGGTCATGTCTTTGAAATTAAAAAATAATTCATATACTAATAGGCTTATATTTTCTTTTCAGTTATGGCCAACATACTATCTCTCTGTATGCTGTTAGACAACGACAAGTTCACCGGACCCAATTTTGATAGCTAGTATCAAAAGTTGAAGATCATCTTAGAGCACGAGAGGATTTTATATATCCTAATAGATGAAGCACCTGAAGAACTTGCAGCCAATACTCCTCGTGCTGCGAGAGACACTTATATGAAGTAGCTCAATGACTGCACGACTATGCATTGTGTGATGAGGGCAGCCATGAACGATGAACTTAGTCATAAGTTTGAGGATGCGCAGCCTGAGGAGATCATTCAAATGTTGAATGAGTCCTTCAGCACCCATGAGAATATGGAGAGACACAAAAGTTCTTGCACAGTGTTTAATGCCCATATACGAGAGCGAACTTCAATCATCGATCATGTATTGTACATGATTGAGCAGATTGAATGTCTTAGCAAACTTGTCTTTTCGTTGCATGAATAGTTAGGCAAGGATGCTATCCTTAATTCACTATCGAAATCCTACCTACTCTTTCTCAGTCATTATAGAATGACGAAGCCTGCAGTGAACTACATGGTTTGCTAAAATTACTGCAGACTTTTAAAAAGAATCACCAGCTCCAAAAGGAGCCAGTGAATTAAGTGGGAGATTCATCTGCAGGGCATTGATCCTCTAGGAGAAGAAAGAAGAAAAAGATGCAAAAATCTCATACCACTGATCCTAAGCAGAGCAAATCATCAAAAGTTGACAAGAGCTAAGTAGAATGCTTCTTCTGCAAGAAGTTGGATCATTGAAAAAAGAATTGTCCTGCTTATACAGCCACCTTTGACACAAACAGGCCTAAGAATAAGAGAAAAAAGCAAATAGTTGCTTCACAAGGTACTTATATGATAACTCCTTGTAATTTCTCTATTTATGATACTACTACCTAGATATTGGATACCGAAAGTCTTATTAATATATACAATTCATTGCAGGGACTACAGGTAAGTAGAAAGTTTCAAGAGGATGAGCGGTTCCTTAATATTGGAGATGGAAGTCTTGTTCCAGTTCTGATCTTGAAAATTTTGCAGCTTGTCTTCGAGTCTGGTAGTGTCATGTTAGATGATTGTCAATATTGTCCCTCCTTTATGATGAATGTCATCTTTATAGATCTTTTGGCCAAACTTAGATACAAGTTTATAATAAAGGATAATTTTTGTGATATCATTATGAATGATACTACAACTATGCATGGATAATTAAAATATGACATATATATAATATCATGGTCTGTTAATGTAATGTACAGAACCAGCAAATACCCTAAATTAGATAATGTCAGTGAATCCTATCTTTAGAATTATAGGCTTGGTCATGTGAACAAGAATAGGATTGATAGGTTGATCAATGAACGTGTCCTTGAGATAGATGGTTGTGAATCATTTCCTACCTGCGAATCCTGTCTACTTGGTAAGATGACTAAGTCACCTTTTAAGAAAAAAGATGAAAGAGCCAGCGATGTCCTAGGTCTAATACATACTGATGTATGCAGACCTATGAACATAAGTGTCAGAGGAGGATACTTCTACTTCATTATGTTTACAGACAATCTATCGAGGTATGGGTATGTCTATCTTATAAAGCATAAGTTAGAATCATTTGAAATGTTCAAACGATTTCATGCTGAAGTAGAGAAATAAACTGAGAAGAGTATTAAGACCTTTCAATCAGACCAAGGTGGTGAATACTTCACCAGTGAGTTCCTGATATATCCAGAAAAGAATAAGATTCTCTCACAATGGACCCCTCCTGAAACATCATAATATAACAGTGTCTGAAAGGAAGAATCGAATCTTGTTAGACATAGTTCGATCCATGATGGACTTTGTGAGTCTGTCAATCTCCTTTTGAGAACATACTCTAGAAACTATCTACTACATTTTGAATAAGGTACCGAGCAAGTTTGTCGATAAAACTTTATATGAGATATGGACTGGGCTTAAGCCGGTGCTCTCACACCTTAGGATCTGGGGGTGTCCAGCTTATGTCAAGCATTTAAAGATAGATAAGCTTGAACTGAAGTCTGATAGGTGCTTATTTATAGGATACCCAAAGAAAATTAAAGGATACTACTTCTATCTCATTGCAGAATAAAAGGTATTTGTCAGCAGTCGAGCAGTCTTTTTGAAAAAGGAGTTCTTTGGTGAAGGAGCTAATATCTGTAAAATTAAACTTGATAAAGTTCATGAGGTAGAAGAATCGATACACACAGAGTTGGATTTGATTGGTGAATCAAATCTGGAGCCAGTAGAGGTGCCATTAAGGAGATCTAGTAGAGTACCACGTCAGTCGGATAGATACTACGATTTTTTAGTCCAGGATGATGATCTCATTGAACTTGATGAGAACAATGAGGATCCAATCACCTATATGGAGGCCATGCAAAGGTTCGACTCTCAGAAATGGCTTGAGATCATGAAGTCCGAGATAGAGTCCATGGAGATCAATGGTGTATGGACACTAGTTGATCCACCCGAAGGGATAAAATTCATAAGGTTTAAATAAATTTTTAAAAGAAAAAGAGGAGCGGACAGGAAGGTAGAGATCTATAAAGCCCATCTAGTTGCCAAGGGTTACTATCAGCATTATGGTATTGATTATGATGAGATGTTCTCTTCTATGGCAATGCTCAAGTCCATCTGGATTATGTTTGTTATCGCTGCATACTTAGATTATGAGATCTGATAGATGGATGTCAAAATCATTTTTCTTAATGTGGAGCTGGAAGAAGAGGTTTATATTATACAACCTGAAGGGTTCACATCCGCAGATGAGTCGAAAGTGTGCAAGCTGAAAAGGTCTATTTATAGACTTAAGCAGGCATCTAGGAGTTGAAACATGCATTTTGATAAAGTGATCAAAATGTATGGCTTCGTTAGGAATGAAGAAGAGCCTTGCATCTACATGTGGGCTTTCAATTCTATAGTCATCTTTTTTATGCTGTATGTGGATGACATACTATTACTAGAAAATGACATTCCAATTGTATAGAGTGTGAAGCTGTGGTTATCATCACAATTCTCCATGAATGATTTGGAAGAAGCATCCTACATCCTAGGGATGAAGATCTATAGGGATAGATCTAGAAGGTTGCTTGGATTGTCCCAATCCACGTATATTGACATCTTGTTGAAGCGGTTCAACATGGATAATCTCAAGAAAGGTTATCTTCCGATAGGCCATGGAATTACTCTTTCCAAGAAGGATTGTCCGATAACTCTTGAGAAGAGACAATGTATGAATAGAATATCATATGCTTCGAGAGTGGGATCTATCATGTACACTATGACATGTACGAGACCAGATGTGGTCTATTTACTAGGGTAGTGAGTAAGTACCAGTCTGATCTAGATGAGAAGCATTGGAAGCTTGCGAAAGTAATTCTTAAGTATTTGAGAAATACTAAAGATCAATGGCTTATCTATGAAGATATTGGCTTGAAACTTATGGGATATACTGATTTCAGTTTTCAGTCAGATTGTGATAACAGCAGAAGTATGTTGGGCTATGTATTTACCTTGAATGGAGGAGTTGTTTGCTGGAAGAGTTTCAAGTAAAATACTGTGGCTGATTTTGTATGCAAAGCGGAATACATTGTTGCATCGGATGCTGCAAAGGAGGCGGTGTGGTTGCAAAAATTCATCACCGAGATAGGAGTTACACCTTCTATTGATGTCCCTATTTTGCTGTACTATGACAGCTCCAGTGCCATAGCTCAGCCGAAAGAATCAAAGTCATACCATCGCACCAAGCATGTTCTACGCCGCTATCACCTGGTGTGAGAGATCATGAACTGAGGTGACGTCGAGCTTCATAAGATTGTCAGAAAGGAGAACTTAGCTGATCCCTTCACTAAAGCTCTCAAGATCAAAGAGTTTGATGACTTTAAATGGAAGATGGGTATAAGATACTACCTCGATTGACGTTAGTCTAAGTGAGAGTTATTGAAAATTATGTCCTAAAATTAATTATCTGATGATTGAGTTTCTCTTTGTATATGAGTTATTGATTAATGAATAATAGTTATTCTGATATTTTTTATTATAAAGTTACATCTTCCTTGAACTCTTGTACTGTGATGAAGTCTTTAGAACTATATTAATGTACGATAAAGAGAAGATTTATCGTATAGTTCTTAAACATGTTCGTGATCAAATAATACGATATTATAGAATGATGATGTTTATCGAGTGGAGATTGTTATGTACTATATGGGTTGGTTGTCCTCTTAACCAAGGAGTATGATGACATTGGTATGGCATACAGATAAGATGTATGAGTACATCGTCACTGAACAGATGACTCACCTGCTGAGCGTTCTGCTGTTAAAAGCTACTAGTGAAACACATGGGTATAAATATCTTTCAGACCTGAGATTATCATAGTGACTTACAAGCAACTCACTGTACTTTGGTGCCAGACTATCTAAATTTCTAATACAGTGATGGAAGGTTACTGGGTATAGTCAAATACTTACGAAGTATGTATGTGGATTAAGATGGGATTGACTCCTCCGAATTATTGAAGTTGATGTATCATTGTATTTCAATTTAGTAAAGCCTTGGCTAGGATAATTCATGAGATGAATTTAAAAGGTTAAAATATAATGTGGATCAAACAATCTCGATTAACAGTTAACCTGAGACCATCCTAGAGCATTCAGGATCAAAAAGATGAATTATGTGGTAATCATGTGTATGGGTTCTAAAATATTTCTTTACGATAATTCAATCTATCTGGATGTCAGGAACCATTGCTAGATGGTACCTCGATTAGTACAGAAATTGATTTCTGTGCTACCAACTTAGTATTTGAACTTATGAAGTCACGCACACAAGTCAGACAAAGTAGAAAGAAATTGATCTATATTTATATGTCTAATTTAGAAGTATGTGACTTGATTGAACATATAAGTTAACTTGATTGAGAATTAAGTTATGGGTCAAACGAAATTGAAGAGTTGACTATGTCTAGCTAGCACTACACATGAGGTTCAGGTTCGATCCCAAGGATGAACAGTTTCTGATCTATGATCCATGAAACATATGAAAGATTGAATTTAAATACTAATCAATTTTAAATTAGATCTAAATTAATTAGACTTAATTAGATCCAAAATCCAAATTAGACTTGGTATAAAAGTCCTAAAGAGTTTGAGATTGACAGTCTTTCAAAATTATTTCGAACTAGCTTCGAATTGGATTCGAATCAAACCCGTTTTGGATGAGATATGAGAAATTCTTATTTGTTGCCCAGCTATGCAACCCAAGAGGGGGGGTGAATTGGGTTTCTAAAAATTTTAAGCCCAACAAATAACTTATGAAGAACAAAACAATGGCTTTAAATCAATATTAATTACCTAAAGTAGTATTGCAAGGATATAATAAAGAAATAAGATAAAGCGATAAAGCACACCACAAACAAAAGGATTTATAGTGGTTCGGTGCTAACCTTGCACCTACATCCACTCCCCAAGATCCCACTTGGGAATTTCAATCCACTATCCTTTGTATTCAACCCGAATACAAAACGTTGGAAACTCCGACACTAGCTATCCCAAGCTAGAATACAAGACGTCGGAAACTCCGACCCTAGCTATCCCAAGCTAGAACACTTGTTTCTCGGGTACAAGCAAATCCAAAATACTCTGATTTCAGGTTCGGATCAACCTTTCCTTGTTTTGGAAATCCTCCAAAAATAAGAGCAAAAACTCACAAAGAGTAAGAATATTTAGAGCACAGATTAATACAATAACAGCTCCTTAAATGAGCAAATATAACAATAAAAGCTTTACTCAAATGAAGAACCCCTTTTTCAGATTTTCTCAAGATGAATGAACGGTTGAACGCTTGAGAAGAGGTTGATTGTTGATTGAAGATCTCTTGAAAGCTTTGAACGATCTCTAGATCAAGGTTGAAACGATAGGCGTGAAGAATTCTCTCCTTGAAAGATCTTCCTTTTCTCTTTCACAATCTCTCTGGTATATTGTGGATCCTCTCTCTTTTTCTCTATGGATATTTCATTGATCTCAGGCTTTTTCTTGCAAATTTCGGATCCTCTCTTCTGTTCTTCTCTTTTTCTTCTTTTTCTCTTCACTTTTGATTTCACGTTTGATCCGCTATTTAATCTGCAATTTCTTTCATCAAATTAAGTATTTTGTAGCATTAGAAGCAAGAGAAAATAATTTAGGCAGATAAAGAGCCGTTAGAGGATTTTTAGGAAGCATAAATGGCAATTAAAATGGGCAAAAAAATAGCCGTTGCTGACATTTCCCGTCGCAGGGGTCGACTCATGAGTCGACTCATGCTTCAGGGGTCGACTCATGAGTCGACCTCTGTTGCAAAAACCAGAGAATGCTTTTCTGGAATTTCTTGGCTCAAATTAGCAGGGGTCGACTCATGAGTCGACTCATGCCTTGTGGGTCGACTCATGAGTCGACTCACAGGTCATGCCAAGCCAGAAAACTAGCGTGCCAAGGAGAATTTTTGCGTGCCAATCAGCTTACAGTGCCATGAGTTGACTCATGAGTCGACTCATGCACTTCAAACCTTCATAACTTCAAAAATATAAGTCCAAACACAATGAAATTTTCACCAATAGATTTCAAATCATTTGTTCTACCAAATGGTACTATCAAATCAGGATTTTAGTGAAATTACGATTTTGCCCTTGAAAAACATAAGGACTTTTTCATTTTAAAATATTGTATCCCTTCAATCTGCTTTGTAATCATCAAAATCAATCTAGGAGCAACAATCTCCCCCTTTTTGATGATGACAAAATATATGAACAAAAATATTTATGTTAAAGCATTAATTTCAAAAGAATTCATTATAGGTGTATATGCTTGAAAAGAGTATGATTCTTTTGGCATGTAATATAAATGCAAAAATAGTTTGTCCATTTTCTTAAAGATTTGAAAAGGGTATTAGATTATTTTGAGTTCAAGATATATCAGAGCAAGAGAAGATAAATAACTTTTTCTATGTATCAGAGCAAGAAAATTTTTAATGTATCAGAGAAAATTTCATACAGTATCAGAGCAAATGTTATAATATATTAGAGAAACCTTCACACTGTATTGGATCAAATGTTATCATGTATCAGATCAAGTTGAAAGAAATTGTAGGATGTATCAGAGTAAAACAAATTTCTTATTGATGTATCAAGGTGAGTAAAATTTCAAAAGCAAGTTTGAATATCAGAGCTTATATATAAAAAAAATACTTATTTGCATTGTACTCATGATTTTGCTTTTGATGGATAATTTTTTTTGTTAAAGTTCTGTCTGATACCAAATTTTGATACCAAAATTTCTCAAAGTTTTGTTTAATCTTTCAATCCTTGTTTTTGTCTAATTTCTCCAATATTTGTTTAATTTCTTCAATATTTGTTTTATTTCTTCAATATTTATTTTAATTTAATTTCTCCCCCTTTTTTTCATAATTTAGGGTTTTGCTTTTTGTCTTATTTCAATTTTTGTTTATTTTAATTTCTCCCTCTTTTTGACATCATCAAACATAGTTAACTCTTTCTTTTCTTTTTCTGAAATATTCTTTAATTTCTTCCTCTTTAGAGTTTTTCACAGATGTTTGCTCCCCCTTAATATAGCAATTATCAATAGCAAACAACAACAAGGAGAAGATAATATTTCAATAGATGTATCAGAGATTGAAATATAACCAAAATATAATCATTACAAAGATATAGTTAAAAGATGATTTCATTAATATCATAATTGTTTCAATACATAAAATTCAACCAGCTAAATGTCAATACATGGCCCCAAGGTATAGATCCTAGAACAAGATACTAACTCCTAAGATCTAGATAAGTCAATGATCAGAGTCATCAGATATAGGGTGAGGAGATGATGGATCAGAAGTGCGTCCTCTACCCCGTCTGCCTCTGCCACGAGTGGAAGTGCTGGCACGAGCAGGAGAACGAGATGAACTGGGTGGCTGAGAATGCTGAGATGCTAGGGACTGAACAGAAAGGGTGAGTCTGATAGAATCAAGTACGTTCAGTGCTCTGGAAACAGATTGAAGTAGAGCAGTGAACTGGGTGGTAGCATGCTCACTCGATCCTCTGATTTCTTTCCTCAGTAGCTCATATCCACCTTCTAATGCTCCTCTGAGCCTTCCAGCCTCTGCAGTGAGGTCTGTGACCTCAATAGTAGACTCCTGTGGCTGGGGATGGGCCAATGCAAGAACTTGCCCCTGCAAGTCAAGAACTTTGCCAGTAAGTCTCCAGACTGTATCCTCAAGCTGCTGTATCCTGACGGACTGATCTGAAATCATCTGAATACAGTAGAGATGTGGGGAGTAATAGTCTGATCAGAAGTAGTAGCTCCAGGTGCAAAAGAAGTACTACTCCACTGGCTAGACAACAAAGAAGCCACACGCTGAGATATATGCTCGATCTGATCATCAGCCAGTCTGAACTCTGATGGAGGTGCTCTGCTCTCTGGCTGATACACTGGTGTAGGCATCCTAGTAAACTCAGAAGGGCCAGCCTCAGTATCAGGAATGAACTGGGTATCTGGTGAAGCTGCCCTGAAGTCATGTATAGGAGAAGATGGACCTTCTTCTTCTACTCTGCCTTCAGTTCTGTCTTCAGCTCTTTCCTCAGCTCTCTCCTCAGCTCTTTCTTCAGAGCCCTTGATCCAACCACCAACAGTCTTTGTAATTTCCATTCGGTGCAGGCTGTGTTGGTTGAAAGTGTCCACATGTGAGAGCTTGGTAGGTGTCTCCCCCTCACAGCTAACTCCAAACCTTCTAAAAACTCTAGTAAGGGCCATACCATAAGGCAAGTGTGCCTTGGATCTGTTCAAAGTTTCTCTCATGGCCTCTATCATAAGTGCAGGAAGGTTTAGGGGGGTCTGAGTGATGATATGAAACATGACACATACATCTCTGCCAGATAGTAAGTCATGTCTACCACTCCTAGGAAAGAAAAGTTTTGTCACAATCTGATGCAGGACCCTCATCTCAATGGATAATAGCTTTGCTTCCAATTTGTTTAAATTTCCTGAAAAATCTTCTCCTAAGATAATTCTGATCCCTTCTTCTTTAATTGGGAGTTCCATATATGAGTATCCTTCACTAGGCAACTGAAGTATTTCTCTCAATATCCTAGAATCCAAACAGATGTCAATCCCCTTGACTGTTGAAGTCACTGACCCACTTCCATAATGTAGGTTCTGGTAGAACTCTCTGACTAGATCAACATAGGTGACTTCCTTAAGAGAGCAATAAAGTTCCCATCCTTGATTTTTGATCTTGGTAGCAAAAGTAAAGCCTTCTTTCTCAAAGAACCGAAAATCTATATTTTTTCCGGTTTCTACTTTTCTATCAGAAAGAAGATTTACACTGGGGCTTATGGAGGATTGAGAGGGACCTTGAGCAGGTACTGAAATTGGATTGGGAACAGTGGAAGACTGAGCATGCCTTTTCTTTCGGACAATTTCCTCAGGCTCTCGGATTGATTTCCTCCTTTGGGGAAGTTTCATCTTTGGAGCCATATCCAATAAAGTAGCAGACAAGAAGACTTGAATTCAGTGGAGGAGGGATCACAAAAGAGTAAAGAAGAATTTTGGTGGAGAAAAGAAGTAGATTTTGAATGAACGGTGAAGTTCTAGGGCACGTTCCACCCGCGCCTATCACTGTGAGAAAGCACAGAAAAATCCTTTTCAAGGAGGCGATTTTTGGTGGAGAGGAGGAGGGAGAATTGCCTCGAAATTGATCCTTGGATTTGGAGCAAAACAAAAGTTTGGAGAGGACGGCTTTCGGAAGGAAGACGACGAGAAGATGAGTCGTCTCATAAACAGGGTTTCCCATTTTAAAAAAAAATGAACCCGATGGAAGTTGGTGGGATTTACAAGTTTGCCATTGAGTCGACTCATGGGGGTCGACTCATGAAGTTCAAAAAATCAGGAAAAATACAAATAAATTCCAGAAAAATTCAAACTTTTGGGAGAAAGAATTTTGCTCAATGATAAGTTTTTAGAGAGATAAACCTGAGCTTTTGGGACCAGGATAGATGTTGAAAATTGAGCTCTAAGAGTTTTTGACATCTATTCTTTGGAAATTGAGAAATTTCAGACAAATAGATCTAGAATTCCTAGATTTCTCCTAATTTCACAGAATCTTTCCTCACTAAGGGCCTTTGTAAAGATATCAGCTAATTGATTTTCAGTGCAAACATATTCAAGAATTATATTTTTGTTTTGAACATGTTCTCTTATAAAATGATGTCTTATTTCAATATGTTTGGATCTTGAGTGTTGTATTGAATTTTTAGATAGATTTATGGCACTTGTATTGTCACATTTTATTGGAGTTTCATTAAGTTTGATTCCAAAATCTTCGAGTTGTTGCTTAATCCACAAGATTTGAGCACAACAACTTCCGGCTGCAATGTATTCGGCCTCAGCCGTAGACAGTGCCACCGAATTTTGTTTCTTGCTAAACCATGAGATTAGGTTAACTCCAAGAAATTGGCAAGTTCCACTTGTGCTTTTTCTATCTAATTTACATCCAGCAAAATCAGCATCAGAATATCCTAACAAATTAATTTGTGAGTCCTTAGAGTACCATAACCCTATAGTTTGTGTACCATTTAAGTATCTAAGGATTCTTTTAACAGCATTCAAATGAGATTCCTTAGGATTAGATTGATATCTTGCACATAAGCAAACACTAAACATGATATCAGGCCTACTTGCAGTTAGATATAATAATGAGCCAATCATACCTCTGTAGTATTTTAAGTCTACGCTTTTACCTTCATCATCCTTGTCAAGCTTACTTGAGGGACTCATTGGTGTGCCAATAGGTTTGCAGTTCTCCATTCCAAATCTTTTGAGTAGTTTCTTGGTGTACTTGCTTTGGGTGATGGAGATTCCCTCTTTTGATTGTTTGATTTGGAGTCCGAGAAAGAAAGTGAGTTCTCCCATCATGCTCATCTCGAACTCTCCCTGCATAAGCTTAGCAAAGTCTTGACAAAGGGATTCATTAGTAGACCCAAAAATTATGTCATCAACATAAATTTGTATAATTAGCATATCATTTTGGTTTCTTCTAATAAATAGGGTTGTGTCTACATTGCCTCTTGAGAAACCATTATTTAGTAGAAATTTGCTTAGCCTTTCATACCATGCTCTAGGTGCTTGTTTTAGACCATATAAAGCTTTATTTAATCTAAAGACATGATTGGGAAAAGCATGATTTTCAAATCCAGGGGGTTGTTCTACATATACTTCTTCAGAAATATATCTATTTAAAAATGCACTTTTAACATCCATTTGAAATAGTTTGAATTTCATAAAGCAAGCATAAGCAAGTAGAAGTCTAATGGCTTCTAATCTAGCAACAGGAGCAAAGGTTTCATCAAAATCAATTCCTTCTTCTTGATTATATCCCTTAGCAACCAGTCTTGCTTTATTTCTAATTACATTTCCATGCTCATCTAACTTGTTTCTAAAGACCCATTTTGTGCCAATTATTGAATAATCTTTAGGTCTTTTCACTAAGGTCCAAACATTATTTCTTTCAAATTGACTGAGTTCTTCTTGCATAGCATTAATCCAGTTATGATCATTTTCAGCTTCTACAAAAGTTTTAGGTTCAAGTTGAGATACAAAAGCACAATGATTAAGTACATCTCTAAGTGAAGAACGTGTTTTTACCCCATGCATAGGATCATCGATAATTAATTCCTTAGGGTGGTTGTGAACATACCTCCATTCCTTGGGTAAGTCATTTGTACCTTGAGGTTGTTCTTGAATTTCTTCACCTTTCTCATTTTGTTCATCTTCTTGATCCTTGTCTTCTGGAGTTGCTGAATCTTTCAGAGTGATCTCCTTCATACCTTCTATTAGTGGATCTGCATCATCAACACCCTCATTCTTCCTTGAAGGAGGATCGTTAGATTCATCAAAGACAACATGTATGGACTCCTCAACTACTAAGGTTCTTTTGTTGAACACTCTAAATGCTTTACTAGTGGAGGAGTAACCTAGAAGGATTGCTTCATCTGATTTTGCATCAAATTTATCAAGTTTTTCTTTGCCATTATTTAATACAAAACATCGGCAACCAAAAACATGAAAATAGGCAATATTTGGTTTTCTTCCTTTCCAAAGTTCATAGGGGGTTTTCTTTAAAAATTGTCTTATTAAAGCACGGTTTAAAATGTAACATACTGTGTTAATAGCTTCCGTCCAAAAATATTTTGGAAGGTTGCTTTCACAGAGCATGATACGGGCCATTTCTTCTAAGGTTCTATTTTTCTTTTCAACTACCCCATTCTGTTGGGGTGTCCTAGGAGCAGAGAAGTTGTGGCCAATTCCATTTTCATCACAAAAATTTTCAAAGTCATGATTTTCAAATTCTGTTCCATGATCACTTCTAATATTTTGAATTGAAAACCCTTTTTCATTAGTGACTTTTCGATGAAATTTCATGAAAATTTGAAAAGTTTCATTTTTGTGAGCTAAAAAGAAAACCCAAGTAAAACGAGAATAATCATCAATTATTACAAATCCATATCGTTTTCCTCCTAGACTAGTGGTTTTAGTTGGTCCAAATAAATCCATATGTAAGAGCTCTAAAGGTCTAGAAGTTGAAATAGTATTTTTGGATTTAAATGATACTCTAGTTTGTTTACCTAATTGGCATGCATCACAAATTCTATCCTTTTCAAAATTCAATTTTGGCAAATCGAGAACTAAATCCTTTTTGATTAATTTTGAAAGAGAATGCATGCTAATATGTGCAAGTCTACGATGCCACAGCCAACTAGTCTCATTTATTTTAGCATTTAAGGAAACTAGGCATTGCATGTCTAATTTAGTTAAATCATTCAAGTCTACCATATAAACATTGCCATGTCTATGTCCTATAAATTTAATGCCATCGTTAATAGGACTCGTCACAATGCATACAGATGATTCAAAACTTACTTTATACCCTTTATCACAGAATTGACTAATGCTAAGTAAGTTATGCTTTAAATCTTTAACAAGTAAAACATTCTCAATGTATTTGGAGGGAGTGATACCAATGTTACCTATCCCGATGATCTTTCCTTTGCCATTATCTCCAAAGGTGACCATCCCTCCATCCTTAGCATCAAGCGTGATGAATTGTGATTCATCACCAGTCATGTGTCTCGAGCATCCGCTGTCAAGATACCATTTCCTGTTTCCTTCTTGGGATGCTAGACACACCTGCAAGCACAGATCAAGTTTCTGTCTTAGGTACCCAAGCTTTCTTGGATCCTTTCAGGTTAGTCAGAATGGTTCCTTTTGGAACCCATATTTTCTTTGTGTTTGCATATTTGTTAATAAGACATGTGTATGATTTATGTCCTATTCTTCCACATTTAAAACAAGTAATATTTGTAGGCTTTTTGCTTGAATAATTTGCATAAATATCCTTCAAAAATTTTTATTTCTTCAGGGGTTTATAACCAAGTCCAGCCTTATCATATATAGCTTTCTGATTATCAAGGATCATATTTAGCTTGTTTGAACTTAAGGTGAACTTATCTACCATAGATTTCAGCCTGTTAATTTCATCCTTAAAGTTTTGATTTTTTTGAATCAATGTGAATTTTTCAATTGAAAGAATTTCAGCTTGTTTCACTAAGGACTGATTTTCCAATTTCAGCTCTTTGTTTTTTCTTCCCTAGTTTCTTTAATTCATCAATTGAATCATAGAATGCTTCATGCAATTCTTCAAAAGTAAATTCACTAGTGGATTCAGAAGTTACCTCATTTTCATGTGCCATCAGGCACAGATTGGCTTGTTCGGTTGAGGTTTCCTCGTCAGAGCTTGAGTCATCACTCGCACTCCAGGTTGTCATCATTGCCTTCTTTTTGAATTTCTTTGGACCTTTCTTCAATTGAGGACATTCGGATCTGAAATGTCCTGGCTTCTTGCACTCGTAGCATATAGGGGTTTGATCTTTCTCCTTTTCTATGCTTTGATCCCCTTTTGTGAATTTCTTTCTCATCCCCTATTTCCTTTTTCTTAGAAACTTCTTGAATTTTCGGGTGATGAGAGCCATCTCCTCATCCTGATCTTCATCTTCAGAGTCATCTGTTTCATAATCAGGTGAAGTTGTGGATTTGAGGGCAATGGTTCTTTTCTTTTTGATTTCATCCTCTTGATGTTGCATCATGCTAAGTTCATGAGTCATCAAGGATCCAAGAAGCTCTTCTAGAGGTAGAGTATTCAAGTCCTTTGCTTCTTGGATGGCAGTCACCTTGGCTTTCCAAGTTCTTGGCAGTGACCTGAGAATCTTCCTTACAAGTTCACTGTTAGTATAAGATTTGCCAAGACTCTTTAAACCTTTGATTATATCAGTAAAACGAGTAAACATAGCAGTTATGGACTCATCATGCTCTATTTTGAACAATTCATATTTATGTACAAGCATGTTTATTTTAGACTCTTTTACTTGATTTGTTCCCTCATGGGTGACTTCTAACCTATTCCATATTTCTTTAGCAGATGCACAAGTAGAAATGTGATTAAATTCACTAGCATCTAGTGCACAATAAAGAACATTCATAGCTTTGGCATTTAATTGTGCCAATTTCTTGTCAACCTCATCCCATTCTTTCTCGGATTTGGTTGACTCCTCACCATCTATAATCTTGGTGGGTGTGTGAGGACCATTCACTATGATACTCCACATATCATAGTCGAGTGCTTGTATGAAAATCTTTATCCGAGCTTTCCAATAGGTGTAATTAGACCCATTGAAAAGTAAAGGTCGGTTTGTTGATTGCCCCTCAGCTAGAGAAGTTCCAACATGGGTTGCCATAGATCTTTGGCTCTTTGATTGTTAGATCAAAGAGGGGCTAGAGCACTGGCTCTGATACCACTTGTTGCCCAGCTATGCAACCCAAGAGGGGGGGTGAATTGGGTTTCTAAAAATTTTAAGCCCAACAAATAACTTATGAAGAACAAAACAATGGCTTTAAATCAATATTAATTACCTAAAGTAGTATTGCAAGGATATAATAAAGAAATAAGATAAAGCGATAAAGCACACCACAAACACAAGGATTTATAGTGGTTCGGTGCTAACCTTGCACCTACATCCACTCCCCAAGATCCCACATGGGAATTTCAATCCACTATCCTTTGTATTCAACCCGAATACAAAACGTCGGAAACTCCGACACTAGCTATCCCAAGCTAGAATACAAGACGTCGGAAACTCCGACCCTAGCTATCCCAAGCTAGAATACTTGTTTCTCGGGTACAAGCAAACCCAAAACACTCCGATTTCAGGTTCGGATCAACCTTTCCTTGTTTTGGAAATCCTCCAAAAACAAGAGCAAAAAACTCACAAAGAGTAAGAATATTTAGAGCACAGATTAATACAATAACAGCTCCTTAAATGAGCAAATATAACAATAAAAGCTTTACTCAAATGAAGAACCCCTTTTTCAGATTTTCTCAAGATGAATGAATAGTTGAACGCTTGAGAAGAGGTTGATTGTTGATTGAAGATCTCTTGAAAGCTTTGAACGATCTCTAGATCAAGGTTGAAACGATAGGCGTGAAGAATTCTCTCCTTGAAAGATCTTCCTTTTCTCTTTCACAATCTCTCTGGTATATTGTGGATCCTCTCTCTTTTTCTCTATGGATTTCG